>NC_079398.1:15824058-16064058 GCF_029220125.1 Pseudoliparis swirei
AAACACAGTAACATACACACACACACACACACCGTACCTGGACGAAGTACACAGTTCCGGGTCTCAGTCCGGCCAACCTGCAGGACGTCTGGTTCCCCACATCATCCATCACCTGAGAACCAAGAACAGGTGGAGAACATGTGATAAAGAACATGTGATGGAGAACACGTGATGGAGATCATGTGATGGAGACAACATGTGATGGAGAACACCTGATGGAGAACATGTGATGGAGAACATGTGATGGAGAACACATGATGGAGAACATGTGATGGAGAACACGTGATGGAGAGAACATGCGAGTGAGAACATGTGATGGAGAACACGTGATGGAGAACATGTGATGGAGAACACGTGATGGAGAACATATGATGGAGAACATGTGATGGAGAACACGTGATGGAGAACACGTGATGGAGAGAACATGCAAGTGAGAACATGTGATGAGAACATGTGATGGAGAACATGTGATGGAGAACTTGTGATGGAGAACACGTGAGTGAGAACATGTGATGGAGAACACGTGATGGAGAACACATGAGTGAGAACATGTGATGGAGAACACGTGATGGAGAACATGTGAGTGAGAACATGTGATGGAGAACATGTGAGTGAGAACATGTGATGGAGAACATGTGAGTGAGAACACGTGATGGAGAACATGTGATGGAGAACACGTGAGTGAGAACATGTGATGGAGAACATGTGATGGAGAACACGTGAGTGAGAACATGTGATGGAGAACACGTGAGTGAGAACATGTGAGTGAGAACACGTGATGGAGAACATGTGATGGAGAACACGTGAGTGAGAACACGTGATGGAGAACATGTGAGTGAGAACATGTGATGGAGAACACGTGATGGACAACATGTGAGTGAGAACACGTGATGGAGAACACGTGATGGAGAACATGTGATGGAGAACTTGTGATGGAGAACATGTGATGGAGAACTTGTGATGGAGAACACGTGATGGAGAACATGTGATGGAGAACATGTGAGTGAGAACATGTGATGGAGAACACGTGATGGAGAACACGTGATGGAGAACACGTGATGGAGAACATGTGATGGAGAACACGTGATGGAGAACACGTGATGGAGAACACGTGATGGAGAACATGTGATGGAGAACACGTGATGGAGAACACATGATGGAGAACACGTGATGGAGAACATGTGATGGAGAACACGTGATGGAGAACACGTGATGGAGAACATGTGATGGACGCTACGTTGTTTACTGATCGGCATGTTTACAAAAATGTTTTAGCGTGACCGTGCTGAGTAGAACATCTACTGTCTGTTACTTATTAAACACACACACACACACACACACACACACACACAAATAAGCTCGTCCAATAGGCCCCGCCTCCTCGTGACCAAAAAGAAAATAAACTGAAAACTCTTTAGATTTAAAGCCTCTCTCTCTCCCCCTCTCTCCCCCCTCTCTCTCCCCCTCTCCCCCCTCTCTCCCTCTTTCCCTCTCTCTCTCTCTCCTCTTTCCTATCCGCCGCTCCCTTTTTCATTTTCCTTTTTCTTTCTCTTTTTCCACTTTGCGAGCGAAGACTTGCTTACATTACATCGTGGTAATCCCCCCCCTCCTCCCCCTCCAACCCCCAATTACTAGAGAATCTTCACCCAGAGGACCTCAAACGATTCCTGGGAAACGGGAAGCTTCACCCTGTGTGTGTGTGTGTGTGTGTGTGTGTGTGTCTGTGTGTGTATGTGTGTGTGTGTGTATGTGTGTGTATCATACACACACATACACACACACACACACATACACTGTATGTGTGTGTGTGTGTGTGTACCTTCCAGTCCTGACTCTCCTCCAGCCTGTAGCGGATCTGGTACTTGGCCTGGAACAGGAAGTCCTTCAGAGCCGGAGGAGCCTCCCACCGCACGATCAGCTGGTCCTCCAGCTGGCCCACACGGCCCACCGCCACGCCGGAGGGGGGGTCCGTGGTCACTGGAGGAGGAGGAGGAGGAGGAGGAGGAGGAGGAGGAGGAGGAGGAGGAGGAGGACATCGGTCAGAATAATATTTATTTTAAAGTCCATTCATTAGCATGAGAGTGAAATGCTCTCTTCAAGTGAAGACCCAGAATGCATCACTTCCTCTCCTTAAGTGAAGACCCAGAATGCATCACTTCCTCTCCTCAAGTGAAGACCCAGAATGCATCACTTCCTTTCCTCAAGTGAAGACCCAGAATGCATCACTTCCTCTGGCTCATCATCTCTTTATGTTTCTAATAATTTGATGAATCTCTTGAATAAACATCTTTCAGTCGATGCTGCGCTCTGATTGGCTGCAGCCACACAAAGTTTCTTCTTCTTCTTCTCCTCCTCCTCGTCCTGTCAGTGATTATCTTTTCCACTAACAAACACAAACAACGTGTTCTTGAATCATTATTTTAACTTTCCTGGCGTTTGTTTTTATCCGACTGCGGTGCACCTCTCATCGAGTTGTAAACAAACGAGACGAGCACCCCGGAGTGGGGGCGATGGGGGGAGGGGGAGTCAGTGGAGGGGAACAAATACTTTTGTATTGTTGATGGCCCCCAGTGTTCAGAGGAACCAGAGACTCTTCACTGTAGAACACCATTAATAAAAAAAAATTTAAATATAATTGTGGCATATATATTATTATTATATATATATATATTATAATATATATATATATTATAATATATATACATAATATATATATATAATATCATAACATATTTTTTTAATTGTTTGCGCCTCATCTAATGACCCTGATATGGTTTAATTTATGATTCTTTCTGTGCTCACAGTAATGAGGTTTAACGAGGTTCTAATGGTGTTATTTGCCCCGTGTTCCGCCTGCTAGGCTCACAGAGACGGCTGTCTCCTGATGTCTGGACACGCTGAACATCAGCACTGAAAGACTGGAACAGACTTATACGTTCACTTTAAGACATTAATGTCCATTGATCACGTAGTCTGGGCCTGTGGGTTCATGGGAGTTCTTGTTGGACTGTAAATAGAGAGGCGTATTTACATGAGATGAGACTTTATTATTATTTCATGATGTCATCTCTTTCTCTTTCTTTTCTTTCCCCCAAGACGATCATCATCTTCATCATCTTCATTATCTTCATTATCTTCATTATCGCTCGTCACCATAATGAAGATAATGAGCAGAATTAACTCTAAAATATATAACTGCCCTGTTTCCATCTACTGCGTTGGAGGAGAAAACCATTTGAGAGGGGGGAGGAGGGAGGAGAGGGGGAGAGGGGGGAGGGATGGGGGAGGGAGGGAGGGGGGTAGGGACAATAAAAGTCATCGAGACACGACAAATTACAGCCGGAAGGTTAACATGCCTTGTGTCATCACCTTCCACAGACTCTCATTACTAGTTCCTATCCCCCTCTTCTTCCTCTCTTCTTCTCTTCCTCTTGTTCCTCTCTTCCTCTCTTCATCTTCTTCCTCTTCTTCCTCTTGTTACTCTCTTCCTCTCTTCCTCTTATTACTCTCTTCCTCTCTTCATCTTCGACCTCTTCTTCCTCTTCTTCCTCTCCTCAGAGGAATGTGAGAGGAAGAGCAGCGGGGGGGGGGGGGGTTCCCGCCTCGCCTTCAAGGCCCTTGATTGGACGAGAGATCCTGAAGACGCGAGTGACTCACAAGCCGCTCCACACAGGTGTGGTTACTGTGTGTGTGTGTTTGTTTCGCTCACATGTACACACACACACACACACACACACACACACAGCCACGTGCAGAAACCGCCTCCACCTTCTGCCTTCTTTGTTTCTATACTGTTAACAGGCCCTGCCCTGCCCTCAGGGTGTGTTAACAGGTGCGTGTGTGTGTGTGTCTGTGTGTGTGTGTGTGTGTGTGTGGGGGGGGGGGGATTCCAGAGCTCAGATCAGGTCGTATTATTTCAGGGTCCTGGTCTAATTTAAAGACCTGGACCAGGTCTTATTAAAAGAGACTCAAAGCCCCCCAAAACCCTCCTGGAGGCTCCGGGTCCCGGAGACGGGATCACACAGGAGGATCAGCCCGGAACATTCCAGAGCTACATGAAAGGAGGGGGGGGGGAGGTTGTCCAGAGAGCGAGAGTGGAGAGAAGATGAGCTCATCAAAAGAGAGGGCGTTGTTTTCATTCTACACACACACACACACACACACACACACCTGGACGGGCGTAGGCGTGTGTATGTGTGTGTGTGTGTGTGTGTGTGTGTGTGTGTGTGTGGGGATAAAGAGAGAAGGGAGGAATGTTGATCCCGGTGTCCGCTTGAACCGCTCAGAGCTGTGAAGGGAACGCGCTCACCCCAGAACTCACTCCGGAGAACCGGATCTGGTCTTATTCTAAATATGGTCTTATTCTAGATGTGGTCTTATTCTAGATGTAGTCTTATTCTAGATGTGGTCTTATTCTAAATATGGTATTATTCTTGATGTGGTCTTATTCTAGATGTAGTCTTATTCTAGATGTGGTCTTATTCTAGATGTAGTCTTATTCTAGATGTAGCCTTATTCTAGATGTAGTCGTATTCTAGATGTAGTCTTATTCTAGATGTGGTCTTATTCTAGATATAGTCTTATTCTAGATATGGTCTTAATTTAGATATGGTCTTATTCTAGATGTGGTCTTATTCTAAATATGGTCTTATTCTAGATGTGGTCTTATTCTAGATGTAGTCTTATTCTAGATGTAGCCTTATTCTAGATGTAGTCGTATTCTAGATGTAGTCTTATTCTAGATGTGGTCTTATTCTAGATATAGTCTTATTCTAGATATGGTCTTAATTTAGATATGGTCTTATTCTAGATGTGGTCTTATTCTAAATATGGTCTTATTCTAGATGTGGTCTTATTCTAAATATAGTCTTAATTTAGATATGGTCGTATTCTAGATATGGTCTAATTCTAGATGTAGTCTTATTCTAGATATGGTCGTATTCTCGATATAGTCTTATTCTAGATATGGTCTTATTCTAAATATGGTCTTATTCTAGATATGGTCTTATTCTAGATATGGTCTTATTCTAAATATGGTCTTAATTTAGATATGGTCTTATTCTAGATATGGTCTTCATTTAGATATGGTCTTAATTTAGATATGGTCGTATTCTAGATATGGTCTTATTCTAGATATGGTCCTATTCTAGATATAGTCTTATTCTAGATATGGTCTTATTCTAGATATGGTCTTAATTTAGATATGGTCGTATTCTAGATATAGTCTTATTTTAGATATGGTCTTATTCTAGATATGGTCTTAATTTAGATATGGTCGTATTCTAGCTATAGTCTTATTCTAGATATGGTCTTATTCTAGATATAGTCTTATTCTAGATATGGTCTTATTCTAGATATGGTCTTAATTTAGATATGGTCGTATTCTAGATATGGTCTTATTCTAGATATGGTCTTATTCTAGATATGGTCTTAATTTAGATATGGTCGTATTCTAGATATAGTCTTATTCTAGATATGGTCATATTTTAGATATGGTCTTATTCTAGATCATGTCTTACTCCGCCCATATCTGTTCTTATTCTACATTTGGTCTTGCTCTACATCTGGTCTTGCTCCACTAGGTGGGGGTCCCCCTCACACTCACCCACGTCCAGGATGTCCAGGGTGGTGACGTCGGAGGCGGCGCGGCCCAGCTGGTTGGAGGCCTCCACCCAGATCTCGTAGGGCGTGAAGAGGTGCAGGTCCCGCGTGATGCTGCAGCAGTACGGCCTTGTGTGGGCGTAGTCCTCGCACGCCTTCTCCTTCCCGTACCACCTGGATGCAGAGTAACCACGGGAACAACGTCTACGTGACACGGGGAGTGTTGCGCAATGCGTTGCGCAATGCCAGTGGGTTTCATTAGCTGCTGGTCCCCGTGATGCCAGTGAGGCCGTCGGCACAGCAACGCTACGCTAACCACTGCAACATGTGAAGCTTGTTGCAGCTGGAAGGAAATTACTTTTTCCTAATTCCCATGAAATGTGACTTTCCCACGGAAGGCGGCTTCAGCCCAGCGACCGGAGTTCTGAAGTTATTACAGAAGAGTTCTGTTGAGGTTCTGATGGGTTCTGTTGGGTTCTGCTTCCTACACGCCCACTTTATGGAGGTCCTGGTGTCTTACTCAGAAATGTGTCTCATTCCACACAGATCTAGTCTTATACTAGATCTAGTCTCATTCTAGAACTAGTCCTATTCTAGATCTAGTCTCTTTCCACCCAGATCTAGTCCCATTCTAGATATAGTCCCATTCTAGATCTAGTCTCATTCTACCCATATTTAGTCCCATTCTAGACAGATCTAGTCCCATTCTAGATCTAGTCCCATTCTACCCAGATCATGTCTCATTTTACCCATATTTGGTCCTATTCTAGATCAGGTCTTATTCTACCTAGATGTAGTCTTATTCTAGACATGGTCTTATTCTAGACATAGACTTATTCTATACCTGGTCTTATTCAAGATCTGGTCTTATTCTAGATGTGTTCTTATTCTATACCTGGTCTTATTCAAGATCTGGTCTTATTCTAGATGTGTTCTTATTCTAGATGTGTTCTTATTCTAGATATGGTCTTATTCTAGATGTGTTCTTATTCTTGATGTGTTCTTATTCTAGATGTGTTCTTATTCTAGATATGGTCTTATTCTAGATGTGTTCTTATTCTAGATGTGTTCTTATTCTAGATATAGTCTTATTCTAGATGTGTTCTTATTCTAGATATGGTCTTATTCTAGATGTGTTCTTATTCTGGATGTGTTCTTATTCTAGATATAGTCTTATTCTAGATGTGTTCTTATTCTAGATATGGTCTTATTCTAGATCTGGTCTTATTCCATTCATATCTCACTTGATTACTGGAATACTATTACTGTGTGTCTGAGTGTATTGTTCTTCCTAATAAAGAGTGTGTGTCTGTGTGAGTGTGTGTGTGTGTGTGTGTGTGTGTGTGTGTGAATACCTGAGCTTGTACTTGAGTGTGTACTGGGTGCTGATGCTCGTCTCTCCTCTCCCTCCGGGGGCCCAGCTGCAGGTCAGGTCCTTGGTGTTCCTGGACCAGCAGGTCAGGTTCACCGGCTTCTCCGGAGGCACTGAGAGAGGAACAGGTGGAGAGAAAGAGAGAAAGAGGGGAAGAAAATAGACATGGGAGACAAAAGAGAGCAGAGACAAAGAAGATGGAGGTTACCTCCTCCCCTCACCGCAGCCCCTTCCTCCTGAGTGTGCCTCACAAATTGGTGTGTTTTTCACTTAATTGGTGTGTGTGTATGTGTGTGTGTGTGCGTGTGTGCACATCCACACGCTGTCAGTTCTGGTCACACTCTGGATCCCTGCCAACATTCCTTGTCTCTCAGAACACAGGGTGCTCAACACCACGAGATATTAGGATCTGACTCGCTCCTTCTAGTGTGTGTGTGTGTGTGTGTGCGTGTGTGTGTGGGCGCGATCTTATGCACTTCTATCTTTTTAAGAGCACCATTTTTAGAGGGAGCTGCTCCTCCACAAAGGGCCGTCTGAGAGTTAGAGTCCAGTTTATTATTACAACTTAGACACTATTTCCATTTGGCAATAACACGTTACTAACTAACTTTGTCCCAACATGTCAAAGCTGCTTCTCGAGGATAAAGGACTGACCCTGGAGAGCGTAGGTTTGATTCCAGGCCGTCACACTCACCAGAACAGAAAACACATTGAGGGGCCTCGCCACGCACAATGTACACGCTGGTCCCCGCAGGTGTAGAAAGACAAACCTGTGTGTGTGAGCGTAAAGTTGTCTCACGACCCCTTGTGACCTGTGAGTGATTGTGCGAGTATTGGACCACACAGGTCACAGAGGCCTCTTACTAGCCAGGAACACTCAACATTAAATACCGTATCCACAGAGACGCCCACTACTTCCTTGTTTCCTATTTACTTTTTCACTCCTCTCACTCCTAATCTGCCATAAATTACCCTTTATTTTTTTATAAGAATAAAATGAAATCTGGACTCGTACGTGACTCAATCCTTCGACTTACTGCCGACGTAGAGGCAGGAGCCGGCCAGGATGTGTCCTTTGTGGTTGTGGCACACCAGGTTGTCGCCGGACGTTTGCCGGGAGGCGTTGAGGCCGGCCAGCGTCACGCTGAGGTTGGTTGGGCTCAGCACGCGGTACAACGAGCCGGCCAGCGGCTGACCGTTGAGCGTCCAGAACAGGGAGCTGGCGTGCACGCCGAGCTCCGGGTGGACCCAGCAGCTGGCGGTCAGGTTGGAGCCCATGCGCAGGACAGGGTCCTGGGGGTAGATCAGCGCCACGTCTGGAGGACACGAGACAGTCAGAGGACAGTCAGAGGACAGTATGGGGAAAAACCCAGATCACGCCTTTTTTAAAGTCTAAAAAGTCACTAACAACAAAACAATGATGTCACAGTGATGTCACTGTGATGTCAGTGATGTCATCATTGCAGTTACGAGTTTGAGTTTAAATGTCGGACAGAAAAACCTGCACTTGCAAACCGGAGGGTGGAATTTGAGTTTACCAGATTCTGTGCAGTTGCATTGTGGGATATGTAGGATAACCAGTGTTTTGGGAACTAGAGGCCCATACGTAGGACTAGAAGGTATGGGATAGCTTTAACTTTATGAAAGGGTCGCTGGTAGTTAGCTTCTTATTTTTAAGACATAGCATCCAAAATGATGTCATTTGTGAGCTGCACATGACACGAGGAAGTGTCCCTGTGAGACATCCCCTGGCTGGGGAGGGGTTCCTGCAGGACCTCCAGGCTGTAACATGTGACTTAAAGTTATACTAATAATATAAAGCTAGCTCTATTTATGGGATTTATTCTGCCAAACTAGCTGTTGTGGTTTTGTTTTGACTCTTTTAATTCTGTAATAATGTCCTGAATGAGTTGCTCTCACTGGACAGTATATTACTGGAGCTTATTGTCTCTAAAGGAAAAGTTACTACATACATCTTTGTTATATATATATATTTATTGTACTTATTTGTAGCTGAATGTTAAATCAATGAAAAGTGGAAAATTTCACACCCAAAAATTTTTAAATATATCAATATAAATATATATTTAGTCACTCAGGGCTGCTATAGAAGTTTAAAACATTAATTAAAAAAGAAGTTTAAAAATTCGAAAATATTCTAAAGATATTAAAATATATATATATATATATATATATATATGTATATTTTTGTATAATATTTGTGGATGTGTGACTGAACCGGGTTGACGTATCTGTTTTGTTTATTCGTGCAAGAGCAGCTTAGAGAGTTTATTTACTTTAATACGAGGACTAGAAATAAAATAAAGTAAATAAAATGAAGTAAATAAAATGAAGTAAATAAAATAAAGTAAATAAAATAAAGTAATTAACATAAAGTAAATAAAATAAAGTTGCCGCTGTGAGAGGAAAACATCATCAGATGACGAGAGAAGAATCAACCTTCTGTCCAGAGGACCACATGCAGCCTCTAGGGGTGCTGAGGAGATCCACACCTGGATCAACACCACCTCCTCCTCCCACCCCTCAGCTCTGAGACCACCACCTCCTCCCACCTCTCAGCTCTGAGACCACCTCCTCCGGAACATTCACGAACACCATCAGACCTACGCCCTCGGCCTCAAAGGCTCCATGATTATCCGACAATACGCAGATGATGCGGCTGAATAACAACCAGTGTTTACGTAGCCCCCCCCCCCCTCACGCCCGACACCCGGCAGCGAGACACACCACTACGCTGCTTATGGTCTCGGCTCGCCGAGGAGTCGGGGTGGATGAAGTTATTTGTTTGGAGAGGCTGAGGGTGGAGGAGGGAGGAGCAGAGAAGGCGTCTAGAGACTCTGCTTCCTTCAGGCCTCCGAGGTGGAGGTGGGACACACTCTCCTCTTTGTGTTCTCTATTGTTATCACAAAGCTTCCAGAGGTCTGTAGCTAGAGGCTCACATCTGGAGAGAGGAGATGTTATCTATAGTTAGGGCTGAATCAGGTTTGCCCTGGTCCAGCCCCTTGATATGCTGCTATAGGCTTATAGCTGCCGGGGGACGTTTTAGGATGCACTGAGTACCTATCTCCTCTTTTTTTCTCTCCTTAAGGATGAATTTTCATCTCTCAATCACACGTTACTAACTCTGCTTTCTCCCCGGAAGTCCTTTTGACTTTACGTCTCATGGGGTCATCGGACCCTATGAGACGGCATAGATCCTATCTGCCTGATGGATCGTCTGGGTCGTGGAATTCCTGCTCATGACTACGCCACTGTCCTGTTGAGACTCCGCCCTCCTCCTCCCCACCGCCATCTGCCTGATGGATCGTGGAGGTCTCCATCGTGGAATATGCCTACTATGAACTATTCATACACTCTGTCATATTCATTGAATGTATTTTAACTCTAAATCTGTCCTTCTGTACACATTACATCTATTGCATCTGTCCATCCTAGGAGAGGATCCTCCTCTGTTGCTCTCCTCCAGGTTTCTTCCTTTTTCCCCCTGAAGGGTTATTTGGGAGTTTTTCCTGGTCCGATGTGAGGTTTTGGGGCAGGGATGTCTATGTGTACAGATTGTAAAGCACTCCGAGACAAATTTGTAATTTGTGAAATTGGGCTATACAAATAAACTGAATTGAATTGAATTGAATCTTGTCAAGTGAAGGGTTAACGGCCCGTGGGCCTGTGAGGACGGAGATGTTTGGGGGGGGGGGGGGATAAAATGTTATATATATATATATATATATATATAAATATATAGTGTGTGTTAAACTTGTCCATTGTGTTATATTAGGCTTAAATTACATCTACAAAGGTGATTGAGAGGGCACACATACACACACACACACAGCTTTCTCCCTGAGACGAGGTTCAACAGCATCAGACGTAGACCGACCCAGCGGCCTGGTGCTGGTCCAGTATGAACCGGTAGAGAGGAGACTGCAGAGGGCAGGGAGGCTCACACACACATGATGTATTAAACGATCACATCTAACACTGACGCCTCGCTATCTGCTCAAACTTTAGGAATTATGAGCCGCGTTAGAAACTAAGTACATGTTGTGGGAAGAACAATCCACATTTAAAGTGTTTCATGTCAGAGTCCTCTGTGAACCACGAGGACCCCACTCCATCATCACAGTGAATAAAACCTAATGACCAATAAAAGCTCCGCAGTAAACTTATGATGGAGCCGTTGGTCTGCTCCAGCCTCGGGAACTATTCTGGATTTTATGAGCACCGTTCACACCGGAGCATACAACCTTAATCCAGCCACTTAACGTGTGTGTGTGTGGGGGGGGGGCATAACTTTGATTTATTTACGTTACCGTGCATTAAGCTGCCGGTTAACATTCTCCACAACCCGAGGCCATGATGTCACTGTTTTGTTACGGTCCGTAGAGCCCCCCCCCCCCCCCTCTCTCCATGTGCTAAAGGCATCATGGGCCTGTGGAGCCTCTCTGCAGGACTCAGACTCCTCTTCGACTGCAGGAGGAGAGAAGTGGACTCTAACTTTAAAGATGTGTCCCGGGCATCACCGGCTGTGACTCTATTGAGTTGATTTACATATTTCAAACAAACAAAGATCATTTACACATGTGATCCTCTAGAAACCTGATATCCGGAGTTAAAGGTGACCTTTAGGTGTTGTCTGTGTCTTCTTTAATATCTCTATACTAAGATGTAGAGCTGCATCTCATCTCATGTCCCTGGGTACATCCTGGAGGACATCCTTATGTCCCTCATATCCACGTGTAGTGTTACTCTCTGTGTCTGTTGAGCTATTGTTGAGCTATTGTTTAAAAGAAGAAGAAGAAGAAGAAAAAAACAAAATATTTGCATCTGTTTCAGGTTCAGACCCGCGCGCAGCGGAGCGGGCACGCGCAGCAGACACCGGGACCCCCTTACCGCCCCGTGTACCCGAACCAGAACCCCGTCCCCAAGGCGCGCGCACGCACATACACACACACACACACACACACAGACCGCGACTTTACGCATCGGTGTGCTCAACTTACGTGTGGACAGGCTGAGCCCGCCGGGAGGGAGCAGCGCAAGGAGGAGCAGGCAGCACACATCCAGCACGGCGAGCATTCTTCTCTCTCTCTTCCTCCCTCTCTCTCTAACTTTTTCTCTCTCTCTCTCTCTCTCCCTCCCCCTCCCTCTCACTATCTCTCTCTCTCTCTCTCTCTCCTCGGTCCTGGTGTTGTTGTGATGTCGTCTCCTCGGTCCTTGGATATAAATTACGCACAGCGCGTAGAAAAGAGTTTAAAGAGTAAATGAAGCCGCCGCGGCCCGAGGAGCTGGACGCTGCCCCGGGTGTGAAACACGGAGCCCGGGGAGGAGAACCCGAGTGACCCGGTGTGGAGAACCGACAGAACCGACCCCCCTGAGAACCCAGCAGGTCTAAAGTCTCACCGAGTGAGTCCCGCTGCAGTCTGCTCCCTTCTTCATGCTTCCTGCAGCCTTCACTAGTTCACTCTGTTTAAGCCCCGCCCCTCCCTCCCTCTCGCTCTCTCTCTCTCTCTCTCTCCCTCTCCAGTGATGGGTAGGGGAGTCTTTCCACGCCGCGGGGACTCTGGCCTCTACTGGTCCCGGACTTTATACATATATACTTTATATACTTCACAGACACTGGAGACACTTTTTATTTAATTTTGTATTTTTTTACATTTTTATTTCCTTTATTTTAATTGTGTGTGTGTGTGTGGTGACACACTGTCTTCGTCATGGAGGAACCCTCCTCACCGTGACACGGTACTCTCCGGGTAACGGGAAGTGACGCTCCCCCTCTGAGGAGGAGAACGAGGACATTGTAGTCGGGTGGTGAAGGTCAAAGGTCATCATGCTCTGCATGACCGCCTGACTCACCGCCGGACAACAGGACTCATCTGTGTGTGTGTGTGTGTGTGTGTGCGTGTGTGCGTGTTAGTCAGATATTAGTCACGCGTGCATGAGGACGGAGGTGAGGAGAGTTCCTGTTCTCCAGACTCTGAGGCCCAGAACAACGTGGATTACTCAATTCACATTTGACCTGGTGTGTGTGTGTGTGTGTGTGTGTGTGTGTGTGTGTGTGTGCGGGGGGGGGGTAACTCATCACTTGTGTATATTTGACGTCACATGTATAAATAATACAAATTACTGACAGCAGGATTCCAGTCGTTGGTTCTTCTTCTGTGGTAACGTTGTTCGTAGAGACCCCACGGGGCGGCGGCCATGTTGGAGAGTGGGAGGAGTCAAAGGTTTAAACAGTCTGGTTAATTTAATTATATTATGTTTACATTAAGATACACGTAAAGACACATACACACACATACACACAGAAACACAAACGCTTTGCTTGCTTGCTTGCAGTTGTCCATCGAAGCCGATGATGACGTCCACTTCTGACTTTCAGCGGTGAGTTTTCTGGTGGCTGTATAGTCCTATCCTGGATCCACAGGTCTTGTCGCAGGTGGGACATGCGTATGTAGTAGTGGTGGTCCTGGCAACTTTGGTTGTTTTTCTTGTATGCCTTCTTTCCTGCCTCCTGGCTGTCCTGTCCTCCTCCAGTGCTGTGGTCCCGTCTTGGCACATCTGACGCCAGGTGTTACGGTCAGCAGCCAAGCCCTCCAGGTCCCCTGGTCTGATTTTACATTTCTTTAGCGCTGTTTTTATCTGGTCTTTATAGCGCTTCTTCTGCCCTCCAGCAGAGCGCTGGCCTTGGGCGAGCTGGCCATACAGCACTTTGTGAGGCAGCCGATTGAGGGGCATCCTTATAACGTGCCCCAGCCATCGTAGCTGGTAGTGGGTGATGGTGGCCTCCATGCTCCTACAGCCTGCTCTCCTGAGGATCTCGGTGTGTGGCACTCGGTCACGCCAAGTGATTCCTAGCATTCGCTGGAGACAGCGGATGTGAAAATGCTCCAGGGACTTCACATGGCGGCTGTAAGTGACCCAGGCTTCACAACTGTACAGGAGGGTGGTGATGCACACTGCTTGATACACAGAGATTTTTGTATGGAGGTATAAGTTCTTGTTTTGAAAGACCCGCGCCTGAGTCTCCCAAAGGCAGCTGATGCTTGTTTGATTCTGTTCTGGACCTCATTGTCGATGTTATTGTCCTCAGAGAGGATACTCCGAGGTATTTGAATGATGGTACTACAGATAGATGCTTATCATTGATGCTGAAGATGGGTGGCGTGGGTGGGATGTTGGTGCTCCACTGACAGACTACCTCTGTTTTGGTGATGTTGATGGTCAGCCCCATCCTGCTGTAAGCCTTCACAGCTGCATCCAGGACAGCCTGGAGGTCTTGTGGAGTGTGAGCCACCAGAGCGCAGTCATCTGCATACTGCAGCTCAAGGACCCTCACTCTGTGCAGCTTGGTGGTGGCCTGCAGCCTCCTGATGTTAAAGAGGTTGCCATCGAGCCTATAGACTACTGTCACCCCGCTGTTGTCCTCAATTTCCTTATGGAGAAGCTGGGTGACGCATAGGAGGAAGATGTTAAAGAGCACTGGTGCTAGTACACACCCCTGCCTGACCCCTGTGCACACAGGGAAGGAGGCAGACTCTTGTCCTCCTATTGTCACCCTAGCATTCATACCATCATGAAACTGTCGGAGGATGTTGACAAACTTGTTAGGGCATCCAAACCGGAGCAGGATGTCCCACAGTAGGTCTCTCTGCACAGTGTCGAAGGCTTTGGAGAGGTCGACAAAAGCCATAAACAGGTCTTGATGTTGCTCCCTGCACTTTTCCTGAAGCTGCCGGGCTGTGAAGACCATGTCGACTGTACTCCTGTTCTTCCTAAAGCCACACTGTGATTCTGGGAACAATGCCTCTGTGATGTTGTTGAGTAGCCTCTGCAGCAGCACCTTGGCCAGGACCTTACCAGCAACAGCAAGGAGTGCTATACCCCTGTGGTTGCCACAGATGGTCTTGTCACCTTTGTTTTTATATATAGTGACAATTTTGGCATCTCTCCATTGCTGTGGGATGTTTTCATCAGCCCATACTTTAGTGATGTGTTGATGTAGCGCTCTTGTACAGAGGTAACCACCATGTTTAAGCAGTTCCGAGGGATATTGTCCATGCCAGGAGACTTGTTGTTCTTCAGAGAGCGGACGGCTGACAGGACCTCCAGGAAGGTCGGGGTTGGTTAAGGTTGTCAATCGGTGGAAGTTCAGGCAGTTGATCCAGGATGGTGCGGTCTGCTTTAGAGTCCTGATTAAGCAGGGTATTAAAATGTTCAGCCCACCTCTCCAGTATACTGCTCTGGTCTTTTAGGACTCTGAGCCCATCTGCGGTTTTAACAGGAGTGATGCAGTGGTTTGTTGGGCCGTAGATAGATTTGACTGCATTGTAAAGTTATGCATATCATTTCTATCAGCGAAGATTGGATTTCCTGTGCCTTCTCTGTCCACCACTTGTTTTGCATTGTCCGTAGGGTCTTTTGCACTTCACGCCTCGCCTCTGCCATTGCTGTCTGGCGGTGCTCAATGAGGGTTTTCAGGGTTGCCTGGTGTGCTTTGTGCATGGCGTTCAGTGAGTTACAGATGGTGTCTGAGTTATTGTCAAACCAGTCCTGGTGGTTTTGGTCTTATAGCCGATTGTGTGGGCTGCTGCTTCATGAAGGGCTGAGCTGATAGCGGTCCACTGTAGGTCTGTGTCATTCTCTCCTCTCAAGGTGAGTTCAAGCTCTTCAAGTTTTTCAGCCAGGGAGCATCGGAACTCATTTCTTGTGCTGGTATCCTTCAGACGGGCACAGTCTAGCGTCTCCCACTGTCCCCACGTTTCCGCATGGGGGGGCGTGCGCTCATGTGGACTTTGGCCACGATCATCCTGTGGTCTGTCCAGCATTCTGCACCTCTCATGGCCCGGCATATGAGAACGTCTTTGATGTCACAACGTCTCACGATGACATAGTCAATCAGGTGCCAATGTTTAGAGCGTGGGTGCATCCATGATGTTTTATATTTGGTCTTTTGCTGGAAGATGGTGTTGGTTATGGTCAGGTTGTGCTCAGAGCAGAGTAAGTAATCTCATGCCATTTGAGTTGGCCTGACCAATACCATGCCTGCCAAGCACTCCTTTCCATATCCTGTCACTCTGCCCCACACGAGCATTGAAGTCCCCAAGGAGGAGGATCTTGTCGGTCTTGGGGATCCGGTGGAGAGCCTCATCCAGTGACTGATAGAATGAGTCTTTAACCTCAGTGTCGGATGGCAGTGTTGGCGCATACACACTAAGAAGTGTAGCAAAGCGGTTCTTCGCCAGGGGGATACGGAGGGTCATCAGTCTTTCACTGATGCCCACAGGTGTTTCAGTGAGTCTTGGTAGCAGTGTGTTCTTGATGGCCAGTCCCACACCGTGCAGATGTTGTCCACCTGGGGGATAGCCTTTCCAGAAGAAGGTGTAACCGGACCCTTCCTCTATCAGCGACCCTTCATCAAGGAGCCTGGTCTCGCAAAGTGCGGCGATGTCGATGTTGTAACGCCTCAGCTCGGCCGCAATCAGTGCTGTTCTTCTGTGAGGTCTTTCGGTTCTGCCATAGGAGTCCAGGAGGGTTCTTACGTTCCATGTTGCCAGTTTTAGGTTTTGGGTTTTTTTCTTCTGTTTCGACCGCAGAAGTGGAATGACCCGACAGGTGCGGTAGCCTGTCCAGGTGCGAGTTGAGTGGGCATTTTTTAGGCCACCTTTTCTAGGCCCCTCCTCGGATTGAGGTGAGCAGTGTGGTCCCTAAATAGGGGCTGCTCAGTCACACAGGGTGCTGCCGAGATCAGCTGCCACTCAGTCCCAGCTGATAGCGACCAATATCCTGTGCCGCTGACGTGCAGGGCTCTGACTAGAAGCTCCCAGTCTATTCAAACCTGCTCCCGTCGCCAGTTGCCCCAACGCCGCCAGTCTTCAACCAGATGTGGATCCAGAGTATTCACCGTGGTCAGAGGTGGATACCTGCAAAGAGATTATTTAGAGTGCCGTTGGAGGCGCTATCCCCAGTAGCACTATCTTCGCCATGGTGAGGTAAATCTGGTGGCATGGGTGAGCCCAGGACGACCAGTTCCCCATCCTGGCTGCAGGAGGCTGCCGGGTCCTGGCTGTGTTTAGGCCCGCCTATTGCGCACCGCCAGCGCATTGCTTTTCTGTCGGGGTCTGCTCCCTTAGCCCTGCCTCAAGAGGCTAACCCACAAGGCAGTGGGGCTATTTGCCCATAGCTGGGGCAGTGGTTGATGGGTGCCAGGGCGTGTCCACCTTGTGGTGGGCCTGCACACCGCATCTCTGGGGCCCACTGCTGCTCCGAGATCCCCTGCAGTTTAGCCTGGGACCGCAGGGTACCCAGTTACCATGTGTGGCCACGAGGAGGCACTGCAGGAGTCTTGGTGGTGGAGAGGCTATGTACTGGCAGAGGAGACTTACGCTCTCGGCTCCTCTTTTCACCCCCTATGAGGGAGCTAGCCAGCGGCGGTAGCTGAAAGCAGAGAGTTGCAAGCAGAGGGCAGCATGCAACATGCAGCATGCACTAACTACAAGCACTTCTGCACTACTGCACTAGACGCTTCACAGCCACCCTGTGTGATCACACACACACACACACATACACATACACACACACATAGACATATACACACATACCCCGACACACAAACACACACACACAGACACACACACACATACACACACACACACACACATGGCCATTGAAGCTCATCTTCCACCCAGTCTTTAATCCAGAACACCACAGCCAGGAGACGGCGTGTTGAGAGGTGCTGAGACTCAGTGAAGATGGGGGGGGGGGGCAGTGGGGCGGGGGTTCCTGGAGCCCGTGGGGGGCCCTCGGCGGGTCCTGCGTGGCGGTCGTGTGAGGACAATGTCCTCTCGGTCTCTGGAGTCTGAACCACAGCTTCGGGGAAACCAAAGGCACATGTGGCTGCAGCTGGTTGCCATGGCAGCAGCACGGCAACAGCGAGTCCGGTCTCCTGACTTCACCTGTTGAACCCATCTGGGCCAGGTTTGTGTCCGAGGAGTGGACGTACACAGGTTGTCAGGTTGGCTTCTAGAACCAGACGGGACACGAGAGTTAAACATTGTCTCTTTTCATAGTATTTTTAAAATATATTGTAATTATTTATTTATTTTATTTTATTTATTTTATTTATTTATTTTATTTATTTTATTTATTTTATTTATTTTATTTATTTTATTTATTTTATTTATTTTATTCATTTTCATTTCTATTTTCATTTCTATTTTCATATCTATTTATTCATTTATACATTTTCTTTAAAATTGTATTTTTTGTTTGTTTTTTGTATTGTTACATTTATATAATTTTATAAATATATATTATTTTGTATTTTTTTAAACTATAATATCTATTAAATATATGAATATTTTGTTTTCATTAACTTTTTAATATATTTCCTTAATGTATATATTGTTTGTATTGTTATTTTTTATTCGGGTCAAATTTGTTACGAATTTGATTAAATGTGAAAAATTCACAAAACATATTTATATATATTTTAAACCTCTATGTAAAAAGCTTTGTTCACTAATATATTTAATTACTAAAATAATTCAATAAGAAAGACTTATGTTTATCGTGTTTAAGTTTCTAACAGGAGATAAAATAATAAAATAATAATTCCGATGTGTCTGGACTGCTGGTCTAGGCACAGATGGCAAATAAAAAACCTTGAACCTTGAACCTTGATAATGAGATATAGTATAATCGTGTTAAACACCGGAAGACGAAACCTCTGGAAACAAAGTTAAACTTAAATAAGTTATTCTCATTCACCTGAATATCCATAAACAAGTCGTTTCATAACTCGCTCAGACCCTCAGAGTCTGGACCCGAGCCAAAAACCAGTCCGACCAATCAGAAGGCCGGAAGCAGACGAGGAAACACAGCAGACGTAAAGACGGAGAGAAAAAAGAAAAAGATGAGTTCAAGACATCAAGAGAGCCAGAAGAGACAGAGACATGTGGAGAGAGGGGGGGTGGTAGAGAGGGGAAGAACGAGGGGGGGGAGAGAGAGAGGGAGAGGGAGTAATCAAGGGGAATCAGGAGCTTCCTCTGTGGACCCAGAGGCCTCTGCTGATTGGACGGTTTGTTTGAAGAGGTCAAGTACATCAGAACCTCGTTAAGAGAGGAGGAGTGTGTGTGTGTGTGTGTGTGTGTGTGTGTGTGTGTGTGTGTGTGTGTGTGTGTGTGTCTGTGTGTGTATGTGTGTGTGTGTGTGTAAGAGAAAGAGAGTCTGTGTATTGATAGAGTCACTAAAAAGGAGTGGAGAGGAGGAGCAGGAGGAGGATCAGATAGAAGGAGGTCCCTCCTCACATAGTTAGGGCGCTGGCATTCACTAATGTATCACAGATGTACAGCAACGGCTCCCTCTCCCTCTATCCCTCTATCTCTCCGTCTCTCCATCTTTCTGTCTCTCCGTCTTTTTCTATCCATCTCTCCGTGTGTGTATGTGTGTGTGTGTGTGTGCGTGTGAGTGTGTGTGTGCGTGTGTGTGTGTGCGTGTGAGTGTGTGTGTGGGTGTGTGTGTATGTGTGTGCGTGTATGTGTGTATGTGTGTGCTTGTGAGTGTGTGTGTGTGTGTGCTTGCATGTGGGTGTGTATGTGTGTGTGTGCATGTGTGTGTGTGTGTGTGTGTGTACTCCTCATCGTTAGTCAACTTGACCTCGTGTGTAGAATCGACGGAGCTCCAGATTTGGTGCGTTACCGTATTCAGACACCAGAGGACAGCACATGCACTGCATCATGTCACATGTCCCTCTCATTAACAGAAAAGATATATATATATATATATATATATATTTATTTATTTATCAGGGAATAAATAAATGTAGCTGAGGAAAGATGTATATATATATATATAAATATATATTATATATATATATATTTACATATGTATTTATTTATATATAAGGGAATAAATAAATGTAGCTGAGGAAAGATATATATATATTAATATATATACATGAATTTATTTATATATGTATATATATTCATATATATATATATATATTTAGATATATTTATTTATTTATTTTTATACATATCTTTTTGGCATATATATATAAGGGAATAAAGAAATGTAGCTGAGAAAAGATATATATATATATATAAATAAAGGAATAACTAAAGTAGCTGAGGAAAGGGGGAGTAACCGAGGTGGAAGGAGGAGGAGGAGATCTCAGAGACTTTGTGCTGTGTCACCGTGCTGCTGCTCTTTGTTCGATCACTTCCTCGTGAAGACGCTCTTCAGACTCTTCATCACTTATCAGGCAGCACTGCCTCCATATCTACATATACATCTCTGATTTAATCTTTATATGAACTTGCTCTGGAATCTTCATTTACTTTCTTCCATCCCTTTATATTATAAAATATATTTCTCATTCATGCCACTTCATACCTCTTCTGCATTATAGTTTAGAGTGAAAATATATATTTATATTTTTTTACTCCTCCATAAATTAAGATTTTACATTAAAGACATATGAGCAGTTCATAAAGAACATTAAAGCAAATCTCAAGGACTGCATTCTTTCATCTACGTAATATTTCAAAAATCAGGCACATCTTGTCTCAAAAAGATGCAGAAAAATTGGTTCACGCGTTCGTTACTTCGAGACTGGATTACTGCAACTCCTTATTATCAGGCTGCTCTAATAAGTCTCTTAGGTCCCTCCAGTTGATCCAGAATGCTGCAGCTCGTGTTCTCACTAAAACTAAGAACAGAGATCACATCATTCCTGCACTAGCTGCTCTGCACTGGCTCCCTGTAAAATCAAGAATCACTTTTAAAATTCTTCTCTTAACCTACAAAGCCTTGATTGGTGATGCACCATCATATCTGAAGGAGCTTGTAGTACCATATTGCCCCACTAGAGAGCTGCACTCACTAAATGCGGGACTACTTGTAGTTCCTAGAGTCTTAAAAAGTAGAATGGGAGCCAGAGCCTTCAGTTATCAAGCTCCTCTTCTATGGAACCAGCTTCACCTTCAGTCCGGGAGGCAGACACAGTCACCTCGTTTAAGAGTAGACTTAAGACTTTCCTCTTTGACAGAGCTTATAGTTAGGGCTGAATCAGGTTCACCTGGTCCAGCCCCTTGATATGCTGCTATAGGCTTATAGCTGCCGGGGGACGTTTTAGGATGCACTGAGTACCTATCTCCTCTTTTTTCTCTCCTTAAGGATGAATTTTCATCTCTCAATCACACGTTACTAACTCTGCTTTCTCCCCGGAGTCCTTTTGACTTCACGTCTCATGGGGTCATCGGACCCTATGAGACGGCATAGATCCTATCTGCCTGATGGATCATCGAGGTCTGGGTCGTGGAATTCCTGCTACCGACGACGCCACTGTCCTGTTGAGACTCCGCCCACTGTTGAGACTCCGCCCACTCCGCCTCTCTACCGCCATCTGCCTGATGGATCGTGGAGGTCTCCATCATGGAATATGCCTACTATGAACTATTCATACACTCTGTCACATTCATTGAATGTATTTTAACTCTAAATCTGTCCTTCTGTACACATTACATCTATTGTTCTGTCCATCCTGGAGAGGGATCCTCCTCTGTTGCTCTCCTGAAGGTTTCTTCCATTTTTTTCCACCTGAAGGGTTATTTGGGAGTTTTTCCTGATCCGATGTGAGGTTTTGGGGCAGGGATGTCTATGTGTACAGATTGTAAAGCACTCCGAGACAAATTTGTAATTTGTGAAATTGGGCTATACAAATAAACTGAATTGAATTGAATTGAATTATAATAAAATAATACAACAATAAAAGAATCTACTATCAACATCTGAAAACCTCGAGTACATCTTTAAAATTAATGTTCCGAGGAAACCTTCGCTGAGTCACGTGCACATGCACACTCACCGCACCTTTACACACACATTCCTTAATACAATGAATCATCGGGTGTGAATCACATTCCTGGAGTTGTTAGCAACAACAACAACACAACACCTCACTGTAAATGATTATGCAGTCTATTGTCCATAATTAGAGAGATTTATTATTTTACTTTAACAGTATTTAAGGTGATTTTTTATTATTATTAAAAAACCTGCATAATAACTAGGGCTGGGCAACGAGTAAAAAATTTAATCGAGATTAATCGCATGATTTCCCTGATTAATCACGATTAATCACGATTAATCGCATTTGTATACGCAAAATCCAATAATTAATTCAAAAGTAGTGTATAGCGTATACTTCTATTTTAAATGTTCTGCCATATGAATGAAAGTGCCATAACATTTGTTGTCCCTGTTAGAGTGAGACACCAGAAAACACTTTCAGTGCAGTTTGTCAATTCCTAGAACTTGACACTTATTTTAAATGTACTGCCATATGAACTAAAGTGCCATAAAATCTGTCAGGACATTGTCCAACGCACTGTTATGCAGAGACACTGTGACAGAGCGCTGGAGGCTGTGCGCGAAGCAGGGACGTGATCACAAGGCAGTTGTCTCACAGCAGCGATCATCTCTGGTGCACTATCTGTGCTCAGTGTGGTGACTTTATTTCACACATTCCACTGTGCAACTTCAGTAAAGTGTCCCGCGCACGTTTCAGCAGAATGTCTCTCCTCTGTTTTCATCAGTCAGGGAATGTGAATGGGGGGGGGGGGTGCTGAGATTAAACATCTCTCCTGTTCTGCCTGTTTTGTGATATACATGCCTAAAAGGTACCTAATATTTCTAGACTGAAATAATATCGGCATTATAATTATTATAACTATGAGGATTTTTTTAGTTGCCTATTTTGTGGAGCCCCCTCAGGACTTGGTGCCCTACGCACAGCGCGTAGTGCGCTATGGGAGCGGCGGCGCTGGTTGGAGTGTATAGCATGCCGCACAAACAACAATGAACTAGTGGAGGCGGCGAGGTGCTCCGTGTTGCCAGATTGGAGATGGTGAAGTATTGTACCAAAGGCTCAACATGGTTGTATTTGGAGGATAATTATCGTGTATCTGGCAACCCTGAGATCGGTCGACCAATGACTGTTCTCTATACTGTCAGAGCTCACGCAAGAAGGTGGAACGTAAGGGAGATACCATTTCCAAAACTTGTCAGGGGTAAATACTAGTTTATGAAAACCCAGAGAAACACAAATATCCGACGAAGCAAAATCCCGGACGTTTTTGGAATCCCTGCCGGTCGCATTTTTTAGGTCTCAAAAGCAGGACATGTCCGGGGAAAACCGGACGTCTGGTCACCCTAACTAACCGGCCTGCAGTCTGAAGCTCTCCACTTCGCTGTGGCATTGGTTCGCTTCTCTTGGTTCATCTCCTCCCTGCAGCGTCGTCTGCCGAAGCCTCGCTCCACTGTGTGTTTGGTTGTATGATTTGCTGGCATCAACGGTGTGTTTAGCATTTAAATGATATTTAAGACTGGAAGTACTCCGGTGATAAGACAATTCATCTTGGCAGTGGTTACATATGACTTTGTTTCTGTCGACTCCGCCGTCTTTAAGAACTTTAAATTGAAAATGGCCATTTAAAATCTCCGTACTCTTCTCCATGTTTGTTAAACCGCGAATGACTTTCTTTTCCGGTTCCGCAGCAATCAGTAGCAGACTTTTACAAAATAAAAGCCTGTGAGCAACACACTTTTACAATAATAAAATAAATAATAAAACCTGCGTTAACGCGCGATAAAATAATTGTCGGCGTTAATTAATTGATGCGTTAACGCAAGATTAACGCGTTAACGTGCCCACCCCTAATAATAACATGATAATACCTTCATAATAACATAATAATACCTGTATAATAACATGATAATATAATAACAGGATAATACCTGCATAATAACATAATAATACCTGCAAAATAACATGATAATATAATAACAGGATAAAACCTGCATAATAACATAATAATACCTGCATAATAACATGATCATATATGATCATGTTATGCAGGTATTATTATATTATTATTAGGGATGCACCGATCTGATCGGCGCCGATCCATATCGGCCGATATTCCCATTATCGGTTTTGATCGGCGTTCTCAAAACGGCCGATCAAAACGGCCGATCATATGACGTAACATCTGCGAGAACTATCAAATGTTTCAATCGCGGCGCACCGCAACGGAGACGATGCGCCCGGCGAGGGCCGCAGAGTGAGAGGTCCACGAGGGGATCCTCACCACCGAGCGGCGTCCCCGTCCCCCGAGTTGAATCTCTGGGTCGACTCAGCCGACTCTCACATGTCTGAGCCCCTATAGACTGATGTTCACGGTAAACGCATTCGATCGGGAGCGCGAGGGTTTTGATAAAGTTAGCGGAAGGATTTAAGTGACAACATCCGGTTTTGCAAAGTTAGCGGAAAGAACCACATGAAACAACATCCGTTTTTCAAAATAAGATGTCGACAAATCAAACACTAACATATAAAAGTAAACAATGAACTGATTTTGTATCTTTATAGATCGTTTCTAAGATTTAGCTGAAATTATGCTAACATTAAAACATTTTTACTGGACCAAGGAAGAGTTTATAAAAATAAGTCAGACTTTTGTATGTTAAAAAAAGTCCTGTAAATGGATTTCCCCAAGAGTTCCAGGAAATGAATGATGCAGATGTGTTCCATACATATCTGAAATCCCCTACAATAGCAATCAAACAATTGTAATGTATCAATTAGGAATTTTTTCAAAGTAAAAGTCCTAAATGTTTAAAGAAATCGGTAATTTCTTTAATGTTTGAGTTGCTTTATATATGTATTTCCTCATAGTCCTAGGCAATAATGCTTCACAATAAATAGAATGCTTCAATCGACACCGTGATCGGTGATCGGTAGGCCTATTATCGGATCGGCAGATACTGATTTCAGTGATCGGTGATCGATATTATCGGTGATCGGCAGATACTGATTTCAGTGATCGGTGATCGGCCCCAAAAACCTGATCGGTGCATCTCTAGTTATTATATTATATAATAACATGATCATACCTGCATAATAACATGATAATACCTGCATATTAACATAATAATCTAGACATCAAAAAGACTCGAAAAGATTTTTACTTTATTTTAAAAAGTAGAACTGGAGACAAATATGACTGAATTGAGGCATAGTCAATTGAACCAGCTTTCATGACTCTCTCTCCCCTTCTGTCTCTCTCTCCCTCCCCCCCCCCCTCTATCTCTCTCTCCCCCTCTCTCTCTCTCTCCCTCCCTCATAATATCTTCTCAGCCACTCAGTGTTGGCGAGGTGTGGCGTGATATGTTCTTTAAAATAATAACGCCTTAAGAACTTAAAGGTCACCTCCACACGCCGCTAATGTGACGCTAAAACCATCCTAAAACAACCTAAAAACACTCTAAAAACACCATATAAACACCCCATAAAAACACCATTAAAACGTACTAAAAACACCATTAAAACACTCTAAAACACCATTAAAACGTACTAAAACACTCTAAAACACTCAGAAAACCCTCTAGAAACACTCTAAAACACTCTTAAAACACTCTAAACACTCTAAAACACAATATGAACACTCTAAAAACACTCTAAAACACTCTATGAACAATAACAACACTCTAAAATACTCTAAAAACACTCTAAAAACATTCTGAAACACTCTAAAAAACGCTCTAAAACACTATCAGTTTCTCTTCGTGTGGTGAAATGAACGGAAACTGCAGAACAAATCTGTCTTTGTTTTGGAAGAAGTGAATGTGGGTAAAGGCGAATGGTGTCCACCTGTTGAGGGCGTGGCCATCTGCCGAGGGCGTGGCTATATGTCGAGGGCGTGGCCACTTGCAGAGGGCGTGGCCATATGGCGAGGGCGTGGCCATCTGCCTAGGCCCTTTGAAATAGTTTGACCAGAAGTCTTATTATTGTATCTTCTTAGAAGAAGTGTTATTATTTAATCTTATTCGAAGAAGTGATATTATTTAATCAGTACATATTACGAAAGTATCGTCTTCTGTTACTTTAAGACGTTAAATAAGATAAAACACCTTAAAGAGCAGAGGGCAGATCCAGAGTAAGTTTCATATCTTCTCTTGTGATTCACCAATCAAACTTCTGGGAACTGTGGATTTCCTGTGTGGGCGTTTTCGCCGCGTAACGCTTATATAATGATGAATGATCCTTGGCCCGCGCTCAGTTTCAGTTTGAGGAATGCGCGCCGCCGATCGCAACTTGTTGCACACATATAAGTAGCTGTGCACGCGCGCGCATGTCTTTACGGCGCAAAGCTGCAGAGTCATGATGAGGCATTAACCCCCCCCCCCTCACAAAACATACACGCGCGCGCAGAGCTCCGCAGCCGCAGCAGCGACTTTTCGGCCTCCCGACCTTCCGTCACCGGGACCGGAGACGCTGCGACCGGGACCGGGGAAACTCCCCGCGGCTGCCGTGAAAGGTGAGTGCTGCCTCGGGGGGGTCTTAAGTCCAACGTGTGGCTGAGTGGACGCGCCCTTTGTATAACTAAACAAATCACTGTTGTTGTTGTTGTTGTTGTTGTTGTTTTTGTTGTCGTCGTGCACGTCTGTGTGTGTGCGTGTGTGTGTGATTACGAAGCAAACAGTGTTTCGGTGCTGCATGCGCGAGACATCCGGTTCGGGTCTCCTCGTCACCGTTCGGTCCGGTTGGTCCTCACTGCGCAGGCGCGAGAATTGAAAATGTGCTGGTTGTTGTTTTCTCTGGTCACGCGCTCGTTCTTTATTTAAACATTCTTCTCCCGTTTCTAGCTTGCAGTTGTTTTCCCTTCATTACTTTTATCATTGTCAATTAAATCTTTAAAATTAAAACAAACAACTTGAAGATAAAAAAAAACAAATATATTAGCCTTTTTTACGATATATACTTTATTTATATATATATATGTATAAATATATATATATATATATCGTAAAAAAGGGCTAAAATAAAAATATGTATTATTAATTCTTAAAAAATATATATTTTCATCTGTAATTACAGCCATATATATGTATATAACTTTATATATTTACTGTATATATTTATTTATTCTATACATATACATATATATTATATATTGCTGCAATATATGGCTGAAAATACAGCTCCAAAAATAACTACTATTTATTTAATATTTATAATTTATAAAAATATATATAATTAAAATTTGTGTTTTTTCTTTTATCATTTATATATATATATATATATATTTATATATTGGTATTAGACCAATAAAACAAGTGATGTAAATATATATATATAGGATTTTATGGATGTCATAATTCATTGATTAATCAAAAGAAATCTGGCAGATGAATCATAGTAATGTATTAATAATAATAATAATGTGTGGCACCATCGAATGCCACCCACATGCAACAAGAATATTACCACTTTTCTTCTTCTTCTCCTTTTTGCATTATACGTCAATTCATCAACACACATATCTGCTCAGCACATTCCCAAATATGTTTTCTGGAGACCAGATGAATCTTCCTGCTGCGGGGCGTTTGTGGTCAGGAGGAGTTCTCAAAGCCTTACTCAGTGTGCACACAGCACTACGACGACGTCATCAGTGACCTTTGACCCCCCCTCCCAGGACCTTTGACCCCCACAGGAAGCTGCAGGATGACGAGGCACAAGAGCACCATTACGAAACACTAGCGGGAGGCCGCGCGTTCGAGAGCCGTCCCTCCTCACACAGCCGGTGCTGTGCGTCCGGCTGCAGAGCGCCATCTGTAAATAGTTAACTCTCCTGGAGCCGCAGGAGTTTAATACAGTCACAGCTCATGCTAGTCGGCTCTCTGTGGTGTTGACTCTTTATATATATATATATGTGTGTGTGTGTGTGTATATATATATATATATGTGTGTGTATATATATATATGTGTGTGTGTGTGTGTGTATATATATATATGTGTGTGTATATATATTATATATATATGTATGTATATATAGCTGAGCTCGGCACACGCCGTGTTTACGCACTGTTAACCCCGTAAAGCCTCCATCAGGAGAGAGGCACAAAGGCCCGTTATGGAACACTGAGCTCCACTCGCTTCCCTTCTTTTTTTAAATCTTCCTCCAATGAACTCTCTCTCTCTCTCTCTTTGTCCCCCTCCTCCTTTCCATATCACACTTTTGATCATATGACCGTAAAGCGGACGACGGGCTGCAGGATCAGAGCAGATCGTGCATTTTTGTGCCTTTTTTATTGAAACTGTGCATGCCTTCTTCTTTTAACAGATCAGTTGATTTTAAAAAACTATTTTTTTTAGCTATGCATGCTTTTATAAACCTTTTTTCGTGGCTTCCACATTCCCAGATGCCTTCATGGAGACATATAGATATTGTGGATTAATGACTGCAGTAGAGAAGTACATGTCAAACTATCACATCGTGATAATTAAGCAATAAGGTGCTGGAGGCAGGACTGTATCGTCTATAATGTTCAAGGTGTTGTGAGGAACCCTTGAACATTATTGAGGATACAGCACTGCCTCCAGCACCGTATTGCTTTTATAATAGATAGATAGATAGATAGATATATACTTTATTAATCCCCAAGGGGAAATTTGTCGTGACAGTAGCAGCAACACACAAGAGTAAAAACAAAACACAAAATATAAGAAACAGGGATGAAAGATATAGAAGTATACAAGTAAAATAAAAGTAAAATACAAAACAAAATATATATGTAAATATACAACACACATGCATACACAACACACAACAACACTGACAAATCAAATACACAAAATATTAAATATAGACAGAGTGCAAAAAGCAAAGTGTGTGTATGAGTGCAGAGCAAATGAAATGAAATGTGTGTATGTGTGTAGTGCAAACAAATGAGATGTGTGAAGTGCAGATCAACATAGTGTAAGTATTCAGTGATTGCACTACGATCTGGCAAGAGGTGATCTGTTGTAGAGCCTCATAGCCGTCGGCAGGAATGTTCTCCTGTATCTGTCCTTGTGGCAGCGGAGCGTGAGGAGACGTCTGGAGAAAGTACTCCTCTGTCCCTGTAGGAGGTGGTGGAGAGGGTGGTCCGGGTTGTCCAATATGGACACAAGTTTCTTCAACGTCCTCCTCTCCACCACCTGTTCCAGGAGCTCCAGCTGGCAGCCGATGATGGAGCCAGCCTTCCTAACCAGTTTGTTGAGACGGCTGGTGTCACCGGCTCCGATGCTGCTCCCCCAGCAGACAATGGCAAAGTGCAGCACACTGGCGACAACCGACTGGTAGAATAACTCCAGCATCTTGCTGCACACGTTGAAGGATCGAAGCTTTCTCAGGAAAAAGAGTCGACTCATCCCCTTCTTGTACACAGCGTACATACGGTTGCGTGCGACAATATGAATAGTAAGTAAACAGTGAGCTGCCTGTCAGCACAACATAGTTGTCACCACCAAACGTTGTGTATCACATTTCAGTAGCTGAGAGAAAATAGTCCCTGTGTGTTTGTCTGTTGCTATGACAACAGACAGTCAGAATCTCTGAATGTCTTTCCAACTTTACCGGACTTTGTTCTGTTGGTCCCTGACGTCGACGGGTTTTTACAACGCAACAAAAACATTGACTCAGCACATTTTCCCCAAACATGTAAAATGACTGAAGGATCTAGATTCTTATCGGCAGCCCTTTATAATAAGTGTCCACGTTATATACTCGAGTACTAATGCATGACGTGCTGCATCACAAGTTCGCCTTCAATTATTTTTACCCTTATTTAAGTGTTAAAGTGTTCCCTAATTTTGCTACACATTAATTGAAGGGTAAGTCTGAAGTACCAGTCCTGTGGTGAACTATTGGATAACCACAAAGTAAAGTTAATCATTTGTTAATGTTAAACAAACAAGAATACACTATGCATTAAATCATGTAGAGGTTAATGTCTCCATATCGTATACAAATAGATGTTCATGTATTTTAAGTTGTATATAATTTTTAAAATATAGACGTGGCATGGCCTGAGAATAGTTTCTGATGCTTCTGTTTGCATTCACCTTCATGTAAAGTGACAACTAAAGTAATTCCCTTTAGGAAAGCATTGCTGGGTTTAAAAAAAAAGTATGACAGCTTTTTGTATTTTTTTCCTTTGTTGCAAATGTTCTTCAACTGCATTTGATTTTAATCACAATAAATTATCCACAAATCCCTTTTAGCTTAAAAACAACAACAATTATTCTGAATATTCTGGTCTGGTTCCAGTTCAGCTTTTCAAAGCATCTGTTTATACCCATTTTTCAATATATCCGTGTGTATTGTAAAGATAGAAGTTACTCAACTTCTTTGTGTACATTTGACACGTCGAGCAGATGAACAAGCCCGTGACATTTACACAGGAGCCACGTTTAGAGGTATTTAAACACCTGTGGAGTGTGTGTCGCTCTCCTGTTACGCCGGAGACTGCTAATCGCTCTGAGAGGGAGTTCTGTTGTTGACATGGACGGTCCAACAGGTTCCAGTCAGATGACTCTAACACGAGGGAGTGGTTTTACACGCTTACTTCTTCACTGCAGGAATGAAGTCTGCTTCTTAGAAGTGAGCTGATAGAGGTTCAGGGACACGGGGAAGTTGTTGGTCAGCGGCAGCTTCAGGGAGTCTGGTAGGAAGTCATTCATGCCTTTAATTCCTTTACATTCAATGTGTTCCTTTAGATATAAGTGTTCCTTTTAATTTCTTTACATAGAATGTGATATACCCCGTGATATACACGTGACATACCGATGATATACCCGTACCCGTGACATACCCATGATATACCAGTGATATACCTGGTGTCTCCAGCGTCCCCTCCCCCGCCTTTCTGTTACGCTGCTGGCAATCAGACGGAGGTCATTGTCAAGCCTATTGATGAAGCTCGGAGACATCTCTTTAAGGCCGATTACCTTCCAATATTGCAAAAGATGAGATCATCAAACGGCTGGTTTTGGCAGAATAAATGTGCATATTAGGTGTCATTGTGTATTCAAAGAGTTAAAAGCAGCCTTACTGTATCTTATATAACTTATAAATTCCATTAATTATTTCCATATTGTATGTGAGAGTAATTCCCAAACAAAAAACACAGAGTATTTCTTTGGGCTTAAAGCAGTTAACATAATCTGCTTTTGTATTTCAGCTGCAGGGAAGTGAAACCTTGAGTGTGTGACACACACACACACACACACACGTGTCACATTCACGTGAGATGTTGATTCCATTGGCTGTGTCTAAAACCACAAAGAGTCTCTCATGTCTCTGACCTGAAGCTGTTTTTGTGTTTTTTTGCAGGATAAGCAACCGACGGGGTTAAAAAATTCGGGATACATCCGATCGTGCAATTACACACAGCTGCCGACCTCTTCCTCTTCCCCCCCCCCCCCCCCCCACCCCTCCATCGGACAACACATTGCAGAAACGTCAAAATGAATCACTTACAACTCCCTGAGACCTGCGGGGTCTGGACCGAGGTCTGAACCCGCCCCGATCCAGATTCACGAAGCCCGCCGCCCCGTCATGTCGGAGGACGGATCCTCGGACGAGGGGGGAATACGTGGTTCGCCATCGGCCCGCCGGTTCGGTTCCCAGCTGGAGTTGGAGTCGTCGTCGTCCAGAGAAACGCGTGAGCTGAATGTGTCCTACGTGGCAACCGGATTCAGGATCATCAGAGACGGGTCGTACCATTGCACCGTTCAAATCCCCATCTTCTTAGGAAACGTCTCCTTGCTGAAAATACTTTTTTGTGTTAAATTTGAGACAAAATGCTAGAAACCGAGGTGCCTTCATCAGGACTACGGGATCTTCATCTGTTGAAAGTCTGAGCCCGATGGGATAAGAACTGAAAACCTTCAAGTGGACAAGACTGTACGTCGAAACGGGTAAAAACTACAACAAAAACAAACCAAAGTACTCCCCTCCCAGAATGCATTGCTCGAGGAAGAAACGGCCCACGCGCGTCACCGATTTCTCGGCCATCGTGGTTCCCTCGATGCACGGCTCGGGGTACCTGGACTACGCGGTGGAGACGCACGCCTCCAGAGCCCTGGAGGTCATGGAGGAGTTCAGGCGCCAGGAGTTGCTGTGTGACCTGGTGCTGCACGTCGCTCACGAGGACCGCACCGTGGACTTCAAGGTGAGGCTGAAAGTCCAGGACACGGGTGAAGGCAGGAAGACGTTGAATGGTGGTGACTCCATAGACGCCTTTGCATGAAATGTAGACGGAATTTACCGTCTTCCGGATAATAAAACCCCTTTTTCCCACGGTTTTGGACCGTTCCACGATCCAAACCGTTCATGGCCACCAGCAGTGGCGGCTGGTGAAATTTTTTTTTTGGGCGACGCGGTTTAAATAGCACTCAACAATGAGAAGAAAAGAGGTTTTGAGTAGAATATTGTAAAAAACGAAGCTTTATTTCAAGAACACACTGTGCTCAACACTGTCCAATAACAACTATCAACACACTGTAACTTTGGGCATGAGAGGTTCAGAGCAGCTTTAAGGAACATTGGGTTGGGTTTCAGAGGTTTGCAAAATAAAAGAGTTTCACCCTCACATGAAAGAGGTTCAGAGCAGAATAGAGTCAGAAAGAGATCACATGTTACATTGGGTGTTTGACAGAGTAGACCTACTACTGTAAAGAAAAGTAGCCTCCTCTCTTTAAAGTTGGCAAACTTCTCCATAACTCTCTGGTTAAAGTCAATCATGTCTGTAACCAGCCTGTTTCCATTATTCTTGAGGGAATGTGTCTGTTTTTCAGAACTTCTTCATTGTGTTTTGGATGCCAGTTCGGTCTCCTTCTGCTGCTCTGCAAACAGGGTTAGCTTCATGCTGTTAGCAAGATTTGTGCTTTACACTTGTCTGCAGCTCTTTAGATCCCTCCCCCCGTTGTAGTCCAGAGAGTTTCAGTCCCAGGACTTTGGAACAACAGACAGGGGAAACTAAACAGCGCATTACTCACTGAGCCTCCAGCTAACAGCTCCGTTAGCTACCTGCTCGCGTAGCTCCGTGGAGCTCTCTGGCTGAGGGAACGATACCGGTCTCTGATTGGCCGAATAGTCCAGTCACGTGAAATAAGAAACGATGTCATTGGCCATGGCGCACATTTTTGCGCCCCAAGATTCACATTTCATCCGCCAATGAGAAGCCGTCCTTGCCGCAACGACCGTGAAATGTTTGCTCGCTGCCGCGCACACACGTTGGGCCGGCGCCCCAAAATTGGGGAGGGGCTTCTCTCTGTGAAGATGAGTGGCGATATATTATTTATGTCACATTTAACTTATGTGGTTGTTGACAGGCTGACGGTCTCCCACACACATTTAGCGCGTCAACACGGTATATTTGCTATTTAAATGATTTGGTATATAATGTTTTTTGACAGTATATATTATATTTTTTTCTTCAACATTTTAAGAGGGACGGCGCCCTCTATGGACGCACCGCCACTGGTCACCAGTGTATCTTCCCAATAGAGACCGAGACCCATTCAAACCTATACGGAGCCACTTGGAGTTGTGTAACTATGCCGTTGGGTTAAATATTGCTTTCGCAAAGTATTGACACAAGGAAAAAGCGTCGAGTTTTAAAGCCAATATTACAAATTCACAGAAAGCGTTTGTGTTGCAGCCTCCAGAACAAACACGACTTCACATCGACTTCCCACAACGAACTCTTTGACGTCTTTAAATCATCAAGTTGTAAAAATCCGGGAGGCGGAGTCAGATAAAAGAACTACTGCGTCTACGAGCCCCAAAGATGTGGAGGATCTGAGGGCCACTTACCAAGCTTTGGGCCCCCATGGCGGACCTTAACTTAGGACCACTTACCAAGCTTTGGGCCCCCATGGCGGACCTTAACTTAGGAGCACTTACCAAGCTTTGGGCCCCCATGGCGGACCTTAACTTAGGAGCACTTACCAAGCTTTGGGCCCCCATGGCGGACCTTAACTTAGGACCACTTACCAAGCTTTGGGCCCCCATGGCGGACCTTAACTTAGGAGCACTTACCAAGCTTAGGGCCCCCATGGCGGACCTTAATTTAGGAGCACTTACCAAGCTTTGGGTCCCCATGGCGGACCTTAACTTAGGAGCACTTACCAAGCTTTGGGCCCCCATGGCAGAACTTAACTTAGGAGCACTTACCAAGCTTAAGGCCCCCATGGCGGACCTTAACTTAGGACCACTTACCAAGCTTTGGGCCCCCATGGCGGACCTTAACTTAGGACCACTTACCAAGCTTTGGGCCCCCATGGCGGACCTTAACTAAGGACCACTTACCAAGCTTTGGGCCCCCATGGCGGACCTTAACTTAGGACCACTTACCAAGCTTTGGGCCCCCATGGCGGACCGTAACTTAGGGCCACTGACCTTAACTTAGGACCACTGATCAGGCTTAAGGCCCCTGTGACGGACCTTAGCTTAGGGCCACTGACCTTAACTTAGAACCACTGACCTTAACTTGGGGCCACTGACCTTAACTTAGGATCACTTAACTTAGGGCCACTGACCTTAACTTAGGACCACTGACCTTAACTTAGGATCACTGACCTTAACGTAGGACCACTGACCTTAACTTAGGATCACTTAACTTAGGACCACTCACCTTAACTTAGGAACACTGACGTTAACTTAGGGCCACTGACCTTAACTTAGGATCACTTAACTTAGGGCCACTGACCTTAACTTAGGACCACTGACCTTAACTTAGGATCACTTAACTTAGGACCACTCACCTTAACTTAGGACCACTGACGTTAACTTAGGGCCACTGACCTTAACTTAGGATCACTTAACTTAGGGCCACTGACCTTAACTTAGGATCACTTAACTTAGGGCCACTGACCTTAACTTAGGATCACTGACCTTAACGTAGGACCACTGACCTTAACTTAGGACCACTTAACTTAGGGCCACTGACCTTAACTTAGGGCCACTGACCTTAACGTAGGACCACTGACCTTAACTTAGGGCCACTGACCTTAACTTAGGACCACTTAACTTAGGGCCACTGACCTTAACTTAGGACCACTTAACTTAGGGCCACTGACCTTAACTTAGGACCACTGACCTTAACTTAGGACCACTTAACTTAGAGCCACTGACCTTAACTTAGGGCCACTGACCTTAACTTAGGACCACTTAACTTAGGGCCACTGACCTTAACTTAGGACCACTTAACTTGGGGCCACTGACCTTAACTTAGGACCACTTAACTTAGGGCCACTGACGTTAACTTAGGACCACTTAACGTAGGACCACTGACCTTAACGTAAGACCACTGACCTTAACGTAGGACCACTGACTTTAACTTAGGACCACTTAACTTAGGGCCACTGACCTTAACTTAGGGCCACTGACCTTAACTTAGGCCCCCCATGCCGGACCTCACCTTGTGTTGTCCTCCAGGTGCACCGGGTGGTGCTGGCGTCCTGCAGCCCGTACTTCAGGGCCATGTTCACCAGAGGCTTCAAGGAGTGCCGCGCCTCGGAGGTCACGCTGCGCGGCGTCTGCCCCCTGGTGGTGGGGAGGCTCATCGACTTTGCCTACACCGCCCACATCACGGTGGGGGAGCAGTGCGTGCTGCACCTCCTCCTGGCCGCCATGAGGTGAACACCGGCTGGACTTCTCACCCTCTCTGTTTCAGGATGGACACCACCCGCATTGACTCTCTCTCTCTCTCTCTCTCCTCCAGGTATCAGATGGAGGACGTGGCTAAGGCGTGCTGCGACTTCCTCATCAAGCACCTGGAGCCCGCCAACGTCATCGGCATCGCCCGCTTCGCCGAGGAGGTCGGCTGCTGGGAACTACACCAGAGGTGCCGAGAGTACATTAACACACACTTCAAGGAGGTGAGGGACACACTCACACACACACACACACACACACACACACACACACACACACACTCACTCACTCACTCACTCACCTCTATATTGATCCTCTGGTGAGTCTCAGGTGATCAAGGAAGATGAGTTCTTCAGCCTCTCTCACTGCCAGCTGCTGGAGCTCATCAGCCAGGACAGCCTGAAGGTGCTGTGTGAGTCGGAGGTGGGTGGAGCTAAACACTGTTTCTATGTTTATTAATTTTCATTGTTTTGGGTGAATATTGATGAATAAGCGACGGCCTCCATCTGCTCTGTGTGTTTATTTTTCTGTAATTTTTTCATTTTGTATTCTCCAAAAAGGTTTTTTTTTCACAGTTAGGAGTTTTTATTTTGTTATTATTGTGCATGGCCAGATGTTTTGCTTGTGTGTTTCTGTCTGGTCCCACCCATGGTGACTGAACTCTCTCCCCCCCCCCCCCTTCAGGTGTACCAGGCCTGTACGGACTGGGTCCGCTGGGACATGGAGGGCCGGGCCCAGTACCTGCACGCCCTGCTGAACGCCGTCCACATCTACGCCCTGCCGCCGAAGTTCCTGAAGAACCAGCTGCTGTCCTGCCCCATCCTCAGCAAGGTGGACGCTCCACGCCACGCGCCTCACACGCCACGCCGCTCGCCACACGCCACACGTCGATTCTATTAGAGAATACATTTTTTTAATGCTCCTTATAACTCTTTTTTTTTTAAAATCTCCAGGCCAACTCCTGTAAGGACTTCCTGTCTAAGATCTTCCAGGACATGACGCTGAGGAAGCTGCCTCCTGCGCCCAACCGAGGGACGCAGCTTATCTACGTGGCCGGCGGGTACTGATGTCCATGAGACGCCACGAGGATCTGTGTTTATGGACCTGCTGTCCTGATTCTGATCATGAGGAAGAGGAACTGATTTAGTGTGCGCTCACATTCGTTAATATTTAAGCTCTTCCTCACATCCCACATATACCACGACGGCTCAAAGATGCAAAACATGGATCCAGAATGGGTCTTTGTCTGCCACCTAGTGGCCATAAGGCCCAAATCCAAGTCATTTAAATTCTCGATATATATATATATATTTACATTGATATAAATACATATATATTATATTTTATATATTTAAATATATCTATTTCTATATAAATATATATATACATTTATAATTATTTATTTGTATATATATTATCACTACATGGGATTAATGTTAAATCACCACAAGCTACATTTTGAGATGAAACCACCATGAAGACATTCATTTAAAAAACACACACACATGCATATACATATTAAGCCACTGCTCTTTTGTACTGTATATATTCCTGTTTTTAAATAATCTTAAACACACAGTGACACACGTACACGTGCTGTGTTCAGGTACCAGCAGTACTCTCTGGACTCCATGGAGGCGTACGACCCCCGGAGGAACGCCTGGCTGAAGCTGGCTGACATGGGCTCGGCGTGTAGCGGCCTGGGCGCCTGCGCGCTGTTTGGGCTCCTCTACACCGTGAGGGGGAACGCCACGATGAAATACAGTGTGACTTATCGTGTATATATATAATATGACACGAGGAATCCCTTCCCTTCTCCCAGGTGGGAGGTCGTAACCTGTCGCTGCAGAACAACGCCGAATCGGCCGCGCTGTGCTGCTACAACCCCATGACCAACCAGTGGAGCCAGCAGGCCTCGCTGGGCCTGCCCAGGAACCGGGTCGGGGTGGGCGTGGTGGACGGCTGCATCTACGCCGTCGGGGGATCGCAGGGCTCCACCCACCACAACACGGTGGAGAAGTGAGCCCCCCCCCCCCCCCCGTGTGACACCATCCATTTGATTTATGAGCATGGAGCTTTTCCTCTTTTTTTGTGATCAAATCTCTTACTGGTTTTCGAGATATGCACATGCAAAAAAAAATATTTACACATTGTACGTACACAATGGTAGACAAAAACATAAAAATAACAAGTAAAAAAAAAATAATAATAAAAATGAATATATATAAATACGGGTATACATGCAAAAACCTGCATACATATTGACATATATATGCACAAACTTGCATACCCCAGTACATACACACACACATACATAATGTAAATGTACCCCCTCCCACTGTTGGCGACACCCACCCCCCTAATACATCTCCAGCTATTATAAAAGGGAATGTATTATATTATGTTACAATTATATTACATTATATATATTGTTGAATGTTGCTTAAAGCCGTGGACCAGGATAAGATGGTTCTTTCTTTAGCACCATGTATTCTGGCTATTGATAGTTGATATTCACGATATCAAGGTAGCTAGCTAACCACTGGGGTTTCGTAAGAGCTTTTCCTCTTGGCCTAATTACTAAACGAGCTCCTTCCAAACATGTCGAGACTCACAGGTCAGGAATGTCGGCGTGTGGTCGGGAAGCTTTCCATCTCTACGGACAGCAGTGACATCACTGGTACAATAAATCAGCTTCAATCAATTAATAACAAGCAAAAAGAGAAAGTCCCGTCAGGCCAAAATGATGATTCTTTAGTTTAGCTTTGCTTAACGAGCAAGAACCAAACAGCTTGGCTGGCTCTGTCCAAAGAAAATCTTTATATATTTATTTATTTCAATTTGTATATATATATTTATTTTATATTTATTTATGTATAAATATACATTTATTTATATATATATTGATATATATATTTATTTATATATGTATATATATATATATCTATATATAAACTTCTCACCTGTCTGCAGGTGGGACCCGGAGTCTAACCGCTGGTCCTTCGTGTGCCCGATGTCGGTGGCCCGTCTGGGCGCCGGCGTGGCAGCGTGCGGCGGCGTTCTGTACGTGGTCGGCGGCTACGACGGGCAGAACCGCTGGAACACCGCCGAGAAGTACCAACCAGACACCAACAGCTGGCAGCAGCTGCCGCCCATGAGCACCATTCGCAGTGGACTGGGTGAGTGTGTGTGTGTGTCTCTGTGTGTGTGTCTGGGTGTGCGTGAGCGTGTGTGTGTGTCTGTGCTCCAGTCTTTATGCTAAGCTAACGTCTCCTGACTGAATCATAGTTTTAAGCTTATTTGTAAAAAACTTACAGTTCAGTTTTCAAGCTAAGCTAACTGACTAAGCTAAGCTAACTGACTAAGATAAGCTAACTGACTAAGCTAAGCTAACCGACTAAGCTAAACTAACCGACTAAGCTAAACTAACCGACAAAGCTAAGCTAACCGACTAAGCGAAGCTAACCGACGAAGCTAACTGACTAAGCTAAGCTAACCGACTAAGCTAAGCTAAGCCTATCCATCGAGCGTTATTGACCTCGTCTTCACAGGCCTGGTGTGTGTGAACTCTCACCTGTACGCCATCGGCGGCTATGATGGGCGGAGCCAGATGTGCTCCGTGGAGCGCTACAGCATCCCCAGGAACCAATGGGAGCCCAGGGCCTCCATGCAGTACTGCCGCAGTGCACACGGGGTCGCTGTCCACCAGGGGCGCATCTTTGTCTTCGGTAAGTCACTCAGATGTTTATGTATTTGTTTTTATTTATATGTTTTTTTGTTTTATACACATATATATATATTTGTGTGTGTATACAGATTTAAATTTTTTCTTTTATAGTAACATTTTTATATATTGTAATTATTTATTTCGTTATGCTCACTCAGCTTTTTAATGTATTTTTTTATTTTTATTTACATTTTTGTTATATATATGTATTTATGTTGTATTTATTTTATAGTAATACTTTATCTTATTTATTTATTTAAATTTTTGTATCTGTTTTTCAGAATTATTTATTTCGTTTTGATCCCTCAGCTTTTTAATGTAATTTTTATTTTTTTATTTTATTATATATATATATATATATATATAATAAATACAGATTTCTTTTTTTATTATTTTATGGTAATATTTTTTTATTTCTTTCAATATTTTATCTGTTTTATTAACTTTGTGTATTTTAGTACTTTAAAAAAAAGTATTATGATGTTTTGTGTGCAATTAATTTAAATAAAATTAATACATGGACAGTTTCATGTTTTAAGTTATATTCATATTACAAAATTAATTGCCCTTTTAAATAAAACAATGTTAAAGACAAATAAATTAATTTTAATATTTAATCAATCAATAAAAATTAAAAAAACACTTTAATGTCTCTGGTATGTTTCCTGATGCTGAAGAACCCAAAAATAAATAAAGTAATTACATAATTCTGATTAATAAAAAAGTAAGCCTTTTAAACTAAAACTATGTAATGAACCCATGTCTCCACCATGTCTCCCTCATGTCTCATGTCTCATGTCCTCCAGGAGGCTTCAACCAGCTCGGCTTCCTGTCCAGCGTGGAGAGTTTCTGCCCCGAGAGCAACGAGTGGACGGCGGTCACCGACATGCCGGTGGGGCGCAGTGGGATGGGGGTGGCCGTCACCATGGAGCCCTGCCCCGGGAGCCTGCAGGAGCAGGAGGAGGACGAGGAGGGAGTCACATGAGGAGGAGCAGGAAGAGGACGAGGAGGGAGTCACAGGAGCAGGAGGGAGTCACAGGAGGAAGAGGAGGAGGGAGTCACAGGGGGAAGAGGAGGAGGAGGATCGGTTGAGTAAATGTTGAAGTGGTGCTGCTTTTCAAAGGGTTGAGGTAAAAAACATTCCAATATGAAAAAAACTCGTCACGCACCTTCGCTCACGTGGACGCCCCCCCCCCCCCCCATGGAGGACTGCAGATGGAAGAACATCTCCACCTCATTCATGAGAAAAAGATCTGGGACATAACAGAGACCTCACAACCTACACGGTGCTACAGAGACATATATATTATGTATGTTTTTCCTTTTTATTTCGTGGCATTTCTTTGTGTGTTCACCGTATTTTCTTTTGGGACGAATAAAGTGACTGACGTTTGAGCCATGTTCATTCAACCTCTGCACACGACACCATCCAACGTGTCTTTGTTATGGACGTTTTAATTGACGTGCACATGCACCGCGCTGCCACTAGATGGCGGAATGGGTACCAAAAAAACAACTGCAACCTGAAACGCTTTTTACATTTTTTTAATGCAAAAGGCCTCAAGGAACTTCCATCTTTAAAACATAAAATCACAGCATTAGAACAATGATGTGTTACCATATGAAATGATTATTAAAATAATGATACGACAAGGTGCTACACAACACTCATCCACTGCAGACTTTCCTTGTCTCTCCGTGGATCACCTGCAGCGTGTTGGGATCTTTGAGACACAAAGACACTTTACAGGGGACAAGAGACAAACAACAACCGTGTGCACCGTGTGTTTTGTTGGTCACGTGTTCGTTTCCATCTCCCTTTTTATTTTTTTACTCTGACATGCAAGTGCATTGTGGGTATTCACTGTTGACAGAGCAACCTGTTGGAGGAGAGGAGGAGGAGCTGCTGTGGTTGTGTGTTCGAGGCCCCGTGGAGGCAGAGAGCTCTTGATGGAGGACGCATGACGTCACACACACACAAGTTCGTACGCAAACACATTTTGTGTGTGTGTAAAGCTGTCTGTCTCTTATTCTCAGGCTGTGGAAACGGAGGCGCCTCAATGCTCTCATTTTCTTGTGTGGCAGAGGACGAGGAGAAGGAGTCAGAGGTGGAGAAGGAGTCGGAGGAGAAGAAGTGGTCTTTCTGAACTCTACTGATGTCATCATCAAACATGTCCGACCGTCAGTCGTTGCGTAACAGTGTGTATGTGAAAAGTGCACGTGGGGATTAAAAAGTGTCTCCAGGAGCTCAGGAACACGAGAAATTACGCTTACAGTTCATATTCTTATTCTGCCTCATTCAGATCTGCAAGCAGGCGGGAGGCTGAGCCTCTATAGGGTCTGAGGGGGGGGGGGGGGCTATAGCTGAGGCTGTGTAGGTGTGACCTTGGGAAGCGATGACCTCATCAACATCCCTTTGCCTGCGAAGCTAATCCGTTGCGTTCTGAAGGATGCTCCACGCCACGGAGCCACGCCCCGTGAAGGTGACTTTGGCGGGCGGGGGAGGGGGGGGGGCAGTGGCGTGGAGGACGCCACACATTCAAATGAGGATGCGTGTGATTCATTGTGGTCACGTGACGGCGTGGAAGCGTACGTCAGATCTCAAGTCGTTGCTTCGTGACGACGGAGGTCAAAAGGTCAAACGATGCCGGAACACGTGTCGTGCACCTTTTTATTGTTTGCGGTAAGCGTATCACTCACGTGCGGTAGTTTGACTCCCAACACTGCGTACTGCTCGCCACCGATGCCTTGCTCAAAAGTTGTTGTTTTGTTGTTGTTTTTTTTCACCCTCAGAGCTGCTGCCGCTGCCCTGGATTAACTGTTACGTGAGTGTGTGTGTGTGTGTGTGTGTGTGTGTGCATGGCTGGCCCCTCCCTGTCAACAGATGCCCTTGAGCAAGGCACGTCCACGCTGATGCAGTGGAGCCGGTCGGTGACGGGATGCAACATGGAGGCGACTCGTTGTGTAAGTTCCAGAAGCAGCTGGACAAACAGGTCACGTGACAACGACTTTAGACTATTGATCCGGATCCATTTATATTTATAATATATGTTATATGTGTTTTTATATGATAGATCCCCTAAAATTAGTTCTATTTGAATATAGGTTATTTTATGGCAAAAAGTCATTTTTTTGCCTGAATGAAGGTTAAAACATCTGCATTCATAACATACAAGAGGCGTGACGCGCATGCGCAGTGGCCAACAGTAAAACAACATAAAGAAAACAACATGGGGGGATATTAGTGGACAGAAGTGACCTGTGACCTTTACACTTTTCATGTTCACTCCATCACATACAGCCCCCCCCCCCATCCCATAATAGTGCACACAGTTCCATATCACCGTAATGATATGCAGAGGCTGCTGTTGTTGCCCCGGAGTGTAGCGCGCGCTGCTCCGTGTGTTTCTCTTCCTCGGTGTTTCTCTCGGACTCCGGAGGAGAGAAAAAATAAAAAAAAGCGCGAGCGCGACGGTTTCAAGCTCCCCCTCTCTCTGAATTGATTCTACTATGGGTCGTCCGGAAACACGGCGCGGACACGCGGGGGTGACGTCAGTCCTCCACGCGTGTCCATGTCCACGCTCGCGTTTCGAGCGTGCACGTCTAGTACACTACCCGTGGGCGTGACGCGCGAGACCGCCAAAACGCACGCGGTTTTTACCCGCGGCGGCCGCTTTCGTTGTTCTAGCTGCCCCCTTTCAGAATACTCCCCCCCCCCCCGCTCTGTACCCACAGATGGTACGTTCCACAATTTATTCCAGGGAAAGACTGACAGTTTTTTGGGTCATGAAGCAGCTGTTCCAAGTCAGCGGCTCGCCCTCCCGCCGCAGGAATAAGGAATTAGTACATTTTTTAAAATTGATAACGAAAAACGTTGATGCACGAAGAGGAATAAAACAATAAAAAGTATGATTGTTGTGTCCAGTGGCACAAAATAAAACATTTAAATAAAAATAAAAAACCCATTTTTAACACGTTAAATGTGAACAAAGTTTTTAAATGATTGTGATATTAAAGATTGAGAGGTTAGATGTCCCGTCCACACACACACACACACACACTGCAGACCTACAGTAGAAAGTGGAAGAGTTGAACAATGGTGGAATTACAGTTGATATATCCAGGTCCACGTTGGGTCGTGCAATCCATCAGCCTCCTATAGAGCTTTAAATTATAGAGTTTCCATTCTGGGCCTTTGATGAAGGTGATAAATCCCCCAAAAAAGACTTGGCAACCAAACCCGCTTATTATAAATTTCATGATCAATAACATCTCATACAGCGCCCTTTTTAGAACGAACTGTGCATTTGGCATGCATCCATTCATGCACTTACCTTGTGTTGTGTGACTTGAATGTGTGTGTTGTGTGTGTTGTGTGTGTGTTCCCGTGGCCGCGGCGCCGGTCAAGCCCCTTGGAGCAGCAGCCAGGTCTTCTGCTTTTAAGTGGATTAAACCTGCAGCTCAGCCAGCAGGCCGCGGACACACTGGTGAAGTTTAGATGAGGACTTAGGATGATTATCCCTCATGCTGCCTTTGTTTTTGCTGCTACTGTTGCACACATGTACAGTATACATATATATATACATATATATACACTTTTATTAATCCACAAGGGGAAATTAGTTCTCTGTATTTAACCCATCCTTAGTTATTAAGGAGCAGTGGGCTGCGGTGAAGCGCCCGGGAAGCAACTGGGGGTTCAGTGCCTTGCTCAAGGACACTTCGACTTGCAACTAATGGGGAGAGCGGGGATCGAACCCACAACCTTGGGGTTGCAGGATGGCCCTCTTACCCCACTGAGCTACATCTATATTTATATATATATATAAATATATATACATATATATATATATGCATCCCTCCATCCCTCCATCCCTCCATCCCTTCATCCCTCCACCCTAATCATTGACACCAACATGGCCGCCCTTCGTCTTTGATTTCACAGAATTTAGCATCATATTTTTACTTTGTCGTCTTTCACGAACGATTTATTCCTCGACCGGAGAACGCTTCACGTGTTCGATTCTGTTCGGTTTTGTTCTGCTCGGTTCGGTTCTGCTCGGTCCGGTTCGATTCTGCTCGGTTCAGCTCGTCTTCGTCTCCTCAGGACGGCGTCGCCTCTTCAGCCTCTCAAACTCTCCTGCTCAGCGGCACATCTGGTTTCCTAGGACACTTGTGGTTGCCTAGGAATGATGGTTTACACGGTGATGACATCACCCCCTCCCCCCCCTTCCCCCCCAGGCCCACGGCGCTAGGAGTAGGTTTAAGGGTCCTCTGACAGTCTGGGAACCGGTCTGCATAATACAATACAATGTACAACAAGAACTGGTGCAGGAGGAGAGGGGGGGGGGCAGGCCCCACAGACTCACATGTGTGTGTGTGTGTGTGTGTGTGTGTGGCTGTGTCTTTGTGTACATCAGTGTGTGTCTATGAGTGTATGTCCATATGTATATGAGTACGCAGATAAATATGTGTGTGTGTGTGTGTGTGTCTGTATGTGTGTGTATGTGTGTGTGTCTGTATGTGTGTGTGTGTGTGTGTGTGTGTGTGTGTGTGTGTGTGTGTGTGTGTGTGTGTCTCCTCCCGCCAGCCTCTAATGGGGAACATGTGTGGAGTCAGCAGCACAGACACACAAAAACATGCACGGTCCGCATTAACCCGCATGTGCACGCACACACACACACATATGCACACAAATACCCTCACAAACACAGACACACACACACGCACACACAGAGTGTGCCTCAGTCAGCGAGTTAAGAACAACTCCTAGGGGAGGTAAAGCACCAGTGTGTGTGCGTGTGTGTGTGTCTGTTTCAGAAGGATGGAGGTTTGGGGGAGGGGGGTAAGGAAGGTGGAGGGGGAAGGGAGGGAATGAGAATAAGGAGGGGGGTGAAGAGAGTAAGTATGGGCAGAGAGCACAGGGATGGAAGAGGTGTGTGTGTGTGTGTGAGTGTGTGTGTGTGTGTGTGTGTGTGTGTGTGTGTGTGTGTGTGTGTGTGTGTGTGTGTGTGTGTGTGTGTGTGTGTGTGTGTGAGAGTGTGGACAAGCAGGGAAAGAGAAGGAGAGTGAGAGAGAGCAGAGGATGGACAGGGAGGATAGAGTGAATGGCTGAGAATGAGAGAGAGAGAGATTTTTTTTTGCTTTTTGAAAACCTTTATTTCAGGTGAGAAGACAGCTGGAGAAACTACACCAGCGCAGAGCTGAAGGTCCTGATGGCATCAGCCCCAGGGTCCTAAAGACCTGCGCCACCCAGCTGTCTGGTGTCCTGCAGCGCCTCTTCAACCTCAGCCTGAGGCTGGGGGAAGTTCCGGTGCTGTGGAAGACGTCGTGCCTTGTCCCTGTCCCAAAGAAGTCAACACCATCTGGCCTCAACGACTACCGACCGGTCGCCCTCACCTCCCATGTGATGAAGGTGCTGGAGAGGCTGGTCTTGGCCCACCTCCGGCCGCAGGTGAAATCGTCGTTGGACCCTCTGCAATTTGCTTACCAGCCTCATGTGGGAGTGGGCGACGCCATCATCTACCTGCTGCCTCGAGCTCAGTCGCACCTGGATGGAACCGGTGTCTCTGTGAGAGTCACTTTCTTTGACTTCTCCAGTGCATTTAACACCATCCAGCCACTGCTGCTGAGTGAGAAGCTGCGGGTGGCCGGTGTGGACGCGTCCACCATCTCCTGGATCACTGACTACCTCACAGGCAGACCACAGTTTGTCAGAATGGGGCGTGTGCTGTCTGGAACGGTGGTCAGTGATGTTGGAGCCCCACAGGGAACTGTTCTGTCTCCCTTCCTCTTCACCCTGTACACCAGTGACTTCCAGTACAACACGGAGTCATGCCATCTGCAGAAGTACTCTGATGATTCTGCAGTGGTCGGGTGTATTAGGGATGGACGGGAGGAGGAGTACAGGGCAGTGGTGAGTGACTTTGTAAAGTGGGCGATGAGAACCACCTGCGGCTGAGCGTGGCCAAGACCAGAGAGATGGTGGTGGACTTCAGGAGGAAGCGACAGCTCCTACACCTCTGAGTGTCCTGGGAGTGGACGTGGACATGGTGGAGGTACAAGTACCTGGGCGTCTCCATCGACAGCCGACTGAACTGGAAGGCCAACATCAACGCTGTGTACAAGAAGGGGATGAGTCGACTCTTTTTCCTGAGAAAGCTTGATCCTTCAACGTGTGCAGCAAGATACTGGAGTTATTCTACCAGTCTGTTGTGGCTAGTGTGCTGCACTTTGCCATTGTCTGCTGGGGAGCAGCATCGGGCAGTGACACCAGCCGTCTTAACAAACTGGTTAGGAAGGCTGGCTCCATCATCGGCTGCCAGCTGGAGCACCTGGAACAGGTGGTGGAGAGGAGGACGTTGAAGAAACTGGTGTCCATATTGGACAACCCGGACCACCCTCTCCACCACCTCCTACAGGGACAGAGGAGGACTTTCTCCAGACGTCTCCTCACGCTCCGCTGCCACAAGGACAGATACAGGAGAACATTCCTGCCGACGGCTATGAGGCTCTACAACAGATCACCTCTTGCCAGATCACCCTAACCCTTCTTATATATATATATATATTTTTTTTTTTTTTTTTATTCTTGTGTGTTGCTGGTACTGGCTCGACAAATTTCCCCTTGGGGATTAATAAAGTATATATCTATCTATCTATCTTTGCACCACAAAAAAACAAATAACAATCAACACAAATCAATCTAACTGCAGCGCCAATCCTGAAAAAGACAATTGTTCATGATGCTCAAGTTCTTTAATAATGAAAACGAAGCTGCTCCCTGAGGCCAGGAGGTGTTCCTGCCCTCAGTCGCCCTCGCCTCTCGCCCTCTTCTCCTCGTCCTCCACCTGCAGCACCTTCCTGAGGTCACACAGGATCTTCTTCAGCCTGTAGACCTCCAGCGGAGTGAAGCTCCTCTCTCGTCCCTCATCGTGAGGAAGGTGGCGGAGAGGAAGAACTTGTCCTGGCAGAAGTAGTCTTCCACCTGGACATGCCACATCTGCTTTGTCTTTCGGAGGAAGTCTTTCAACTCCTCCACACTGTAGTGTGGAAGAGGGGTGGAGTCCTCCTCCGAGCTGGACTCTGGCTCCGCCCCTCCTCGACCTCCGTCCCCTTCTCCGTCCTCCCTACACTTCCTCTTTCGCCGGGGGACTCTGAGGCTCTCCTCCCCCTCCATCTACCTCACTGTCTGACAGCACCACCTCCCTGGTACCTGCCCCCCTCTCCTCCTCTGACTCCACCTTTTCTTCCTCTTCCTCAACCAGCTGGACTGCACCAGCCCCGCCCCTTTCTCTCCTTTCCTCCTCACCTTGCTGAACCACACCAGCCCTTCCCTCCTCTCTCCTCGCCCTCACCCTGCTGGCCTGCGACCGTCTCTCTCTCTCCCTCCTCACCTTGCTGGACTGGACCAATGCCCCCCTCCTCTTCCACAACCTGCTGGGCGCCCCCCGTCCCTGCCTGCTCCCTCTCCTCCCCCCTCTGGGACCCTGCAGTCCCTGGTTGCTCTCCCTCCCCCCCCTGCTGTGCACCCCCCGTGCCCTCCGGACCCTCCTGGTTCTGCCCCCGAGGAGCCGCCCTGCTGGTGTTCTGCTCAGCAGCTCTCCTCCGGTGGCAGTCCCTGGCTATGTGCCCCTGACCGACATCTCTCAGTGGATGTCTGCTCACCACCTGAAGATCAACCCTGACAAGACCGAGCTACTATTCCTTCCAGGGAAAGGCTCCCCCACCCATGACCTGACTACCACCTTCAACAGCTCTGTGTTGGCCTCCGACTGCCAGGAACCTCGGGGTGACACTAGACAGTCGACTCTCCCTGACGGCCAACATCACTGCGACGACGCGTTCCTGTAGGTACATGCTGCACAACATCAGGAGAATACGGCCTCTTCTTACTCAGAAGGCGGCACAGGTTCTGGTCCAGGCTCTGGTCATTTCACGCCAACTCCCTCCTGGCTGGTCTACCCGCTAAGGCCATCCGACCTCTGCAGCTCATCCAGAATGCAGCAGCTCGACTGGTCTTCAGCCTCCCGAAATTCACCCACACCACTCCGCTCCTCCGCTCTCTCCACTGGTTACTGGTGGCTGCCCGCATCCGCTTCAAAACACTGGTTCTGGCGTACCGTGCTCTAGACGGATCGGGCCCCGTCTACATCCGGGATATGGTCACACCGTACACCCCGGCACGTTCGCTCCGCTCGGCAACAGCTAATCGTCTTGTGACTCCTGCACTTCGAGCTAACCGCTCTACATCCAGACTGTTTGCTGTCCTGCTCCTCAGTGGTGGAACGAGCTCCTCACTGACATCAGGACGGCAGAAAGTCTCTACATCTTCCGCTGGAAGCTAAAAGCACAACTTTTCCGACTATCTGGATTAAAACACAGATTAGTACTTCAGTGGCACTTAAATAGCTCTTATTATGGTACTTTTGTTGTTTGACTATGTTGAGGAAATGTTACTTTCTGTGTTCTTGTTGTTCTTAGTTTGTACTCCTGGTTGAATGCACTTATTGTAAGTCGCTTTGGATAAAAGCGTCTGCTAACTGACATGTAATGTAATGTAATGTATTATTTGTATTTATTTTATATATATATATATTATATGTTCATATATAATTATATGTATATTTATTTATATATAATATAAGATATGTATTTATTTATATATATAAATAAATAAACATAAATACATATATATTTATATATATGTATATATGCTTGACAGGTAGCACACGTTGGAAACAACGCTCTTCTAAAGTCGTAACTTTGTGTTTTGGGGTAAATAGATATTCTGTAGTCATGTGAACAATATAAAACACCAGAACATGAATCCTCTAAGATACACAAGACCAGAACCGCTCGAGAACCGCCTGAGAAGGTTCTCCATCCCAAAAGGTGACGGAACCACAGCGTCTGACGTGACTCTGCTAGTTCAAAGGGGACAACATGTGTGCAGCCCAATTACATCACCGCACATGTGTGTGTGTGTGTGTGTGTCTTTGATAATAATAACACAATAAAAGAGAAAGAAAAAAAGAGGAGGTCTAGTAAACTGTTCAAAGACTCAATCTGGATCCAATCTGACATCCAGTCCTGACAAGTGGTCCCGTCCCCGTTCCCAGGTCTCATGTACAGAGAGAAGGTTTCATGTTGAGAGCTCCTCACACTATGAAAGAGGAGGAGAAGGAGGAGAAAGAGGAGGAGAAGAATGTTAATTTTCACAAGTAGATGGACAGATGGATGGATGGATGGATGGATCGAAGGATAGATGGATGGAAAGATTGATGGAAAGATGGATGGATGGATCGAAGGATGGATGGATGGAGGGAGGGATGGATGGAGGGAGGGAGGGATGGATGGAGGGAGGGATGGATGGAGGGAGAGAGAGAGGGAGGGATGGAGGGAGGGAGGGATGGATGGATGGAGGGAGAGAGGGATGAAGCTCTGGATGGAGGGATGGATGGATGGAGGGAGGGATGGATGGAGCGATGGATGGATGGAGGGAGGGATGGATGGAGCGATGGATGGATGGAGGGATGGAGGGAGGGATGGAGAGAGGGATGGATGGATGGAATGGAGGGATGGATGGAGGGAGGGACGGATGGATGGATGGATGGAGGGATGGATGGAGGGAGGGATGGATGGATGGAGGGATGGATGGAGCGATGGATGGATGGAGGGATGGAGGGAGGGATGGATGGAGCGATGGATGGATGGAGGGATGGATGGAGGGCTGGAGAGAGGGATGGATGGATGGAATGGAGGGATGGATGGAGGGAGGGACGGATGGATGGATGGATGGAGGGATGGATGGAGGGATGGATGGAGGGAGGGATGGATGGAGGGATGGATGGAGGGATGGAGGGATGGAGGGAGGGATGGAGGGATGGATGGATGGAGGGATGGATGGAGGGATGGATGGATGGATGGAGGGAGGGAGGGATGGAGGGAGGGATGGAGGGATGGATGGATGGATGGAGGGATGGATGGAGGGATGGTTACCAGCAGCCACATAATTCACAACATCTGTTCCAGAACCTTTATTTAATTTAAACCTTCAAGTCGTTCACATCGTGGTTGATGAACTCAACGCAGAGTCAGAGAACCATCAGTGAACTGATGAAGATGATGATGATGATGTCATCGTATCAATTTCATTTCACAATAAGAGTCCATGTGAATGGAGGTAAAGGGTCATTGATGAGGACGAGGGCCTTCAGATGAATACAGTGAGAGGTATGTTACTTTGTCAGACACTGCAGTGTGTGTGTGTGTGTGTGTGTGTGTGTCTGTGTCTGGCCTGCAGAAATAGTCCGGGTTAGAAAAAATGTTTCATAAGCTCAGAGTGACCTCTTTACTCTGACCCCCCACACACACACACACACACACACACACAAACACCTTACACACACTCTACTCTTTTCTCTTGGCACACTCTCTCTTTTCTTCATTTTTTTATCAGGCAGAAGAAGTCTCCATTCTCATTAATATGTCCTGCTGCCTGAGAGAGAGAGGAAGAGAGAGGGGGGGGGGTACAGAGAGAGGGGGGGGGGGGTAGAAATAGAGAGAGAGAGAGGGACAGAGGGAGACAGAGAGAGAGAGGGAGGAGAGAGAGAGAGAGGGATAGAGAGAGAGGGGGGAGAGAGACTGGAGCGTGTACACAAGACACCGCGCAGCGCGCGTCCGTCCCCACACACGCGTGCAGGTGTGTGCGTGCGCGCCAATGCCGGTCTGCGCGCGCATGTGTAATTGCATGCACGTGTCCCGTGTAGGTCTACAACTATCACACTGCCATCTGAATCTGAGGCACGGAGACATCTACGAGGCTTCAGATGTGGGGGTGGGGGGTGGGGGGGGGGAGCAGAGGAAGAGAGACAGGCAGAGAGAGAGAGTTAGACAAATAGAGAGAGAGAGAGGAGGGAGAGAGAGAGAGAGAGAGAGAGAGGGGAGGAGGGAGCACACAGAGGCAGTATGTGGTCTTCCAGCAGCAGTAAAAAAAAAAGGGGAGAAGAAAAACAATGATGGCTTGAAAGATTAAATTCCTGTTGGAATAGGAAGTGCAGAGAGAGAGAGAGAGAGAGAGAGAGAGAGAGAGAGAGAGAGAGGTAAAGGGAGCACTGGGTCGAGGTGCTGGTTAAAGGAGGAGGAGGAGGAAGGGAGGAGGAGGAGGAGGAGGCCCGGGTACCAGAGACTTGGACCGTAAGATGTTAAAGGTTCATCTCACCAAAATAAAAGTGTGAGGATGAGTTGAAGCTGGAGAAAGGAATTCTGGGAAATGTAGGAATATTTTCTTGTACCTTGTTTATCGAGGTTATACATTTATTTAAAGAGATGTTTTCTACACCCTGTTTGTAGGATGTTGTTGTTGTTGTTGTTGTCTTCTTCGTGTCACTGGATATGCAGATTCCTGATTTCTGAGTTACGATGATTTGATTTGACAATCAGAGAAAATTCACATCAAACGTAACATTGTGTCTCTCTATCGCTCTAAAAGGTTGTGACCTCTTGACCTCTGACATCACCCCGTGTGATTCTTTATAACACACGGCGGCTCACAGGAAACTAAGAATAGAACATTTCAATTTACAATTAATGAGAAACAAAAGAAACATTTATTAAAATCATGAACTCACAGAAAGGAGAAAAGGCCGTTTTGTTTTTTTCATACCTAAAGAATACGGAGGAGAAGGAAGAAGGAAAGAAGCGATGTCTAAGTGTTGGAACGCGGCCCACATCCTCTCAATGAGCCTAATAGAGGAACCAGAGCGGCTGATTGGCTCCTTTCAATTAGGAGATGAGCGAGTGAATGGAGGAGGCGTCAGAGGGAGGAAAGTACAGGTTCAGCATGATGAGCTCAAAACCTGTTGGGGAATCGCTCGTGTGTGTAGGTGTGTGTGTGTGTGTGTGTGTGTGTGATAGGGGCTTCGTTAGGGTAATTACAGCTTTGCTATGTAAATAAGCCGTCATAGAAGAGAGAGACACACACCCCTCTTTTTCAGACCCAATTAACCCAACTTCCCTGGAATCTACATATAGCAGACACACTTGTATACACTTTATTAAAGAGCGAATATATATATATATATATATCCATGCATTCACCAAACGTTCTCTTTCCATACAGAGCCAGGCAGCGTGTGTGTGTGTGTGCGTGTGTTGGTGTGTGGGTGTGTGCGTGTGTTTGTGTGTGTGTGTGTGCGTGTGTTGGTGTGTGTGTGTGCGTGTGTTGGTGTGTGTGTGTGCGTGTGTTGGTGCGTGTGTTGATGTGTGTGTGCGTGTGTTGGTGTGTGTGTGTGTGCGTGTGTGATAGGTTTTTTCCTCTCTATATCATGTAAAATATTCACGGTCAAGGAGGTGAGCAATGAATCACAGACAACGTAGTATCTTTGAAAGCTTTGGCCAAAGGGGAAGCTCAGACGCACGTGCTACGAGCACGACGACCTCCAAGACATTCCATCGAGCACCCCTTTGGTCCAGCCTTTTATTGAAAGCTTAATCACACACACACACAACAACAAAGGAGAAGTGTAACTGAGGACAAGTTGACATATTCCTTCCGTCTGGTTTATTATCACTTCCTTATCAGACTCCCCAAACCCATAACACAACCTTCGGGTGGGAACGCGGAGTTCGGGAAGCTCCTCTGATTGTTTAGTTTAAGATACGGTAAGCAATAACATAACATACATTTATATCTCTGTCAGTTCCCTCCTGTTTATGCTATTGCTTATTATTTAAACATGGTCAATAAGGGCACTCATTTGATTTGTCTAATTTCTAAGCAGCATGTGATTTACGTATTTGGGTTAAGCAGTCCAAGCAGAATCATGATTATTCTTTTTTTCTTACACATAATTTGTTAGTAACACCACACCAATCTCTTTGGGAATTAAACTTTTTAGTCAGCAGCTTCACATCAATAATTGTCCGTTCCTTGTGAGGAGTTTTACACAATTATGTCATCCAAGCTTAAACCAAAAGTTTACGTTATATTTTCTTAAACGGGAGCATTGACAGGTCTTCCCATGGCATCATACATATGAATGTACGCGGTCGTTTCAATGGGCTCCATCATCCGAGGCGACACCTAAGAGCAGGGATTGTTGGTTTCTTCACTGACGTTGAGATGGCTGTCTTTTAAGCGGACAGCCCCCTTTGAAGTCAGTCTTCCCCTCTGCTCGTGGTCGTCTCGGGATCAGGGCACTGGTCCGGGATTTCTGTAGGGAACAGTTTGCAATGGGAAAGATGTATCCAAGTGGTCCTCTCGGCTATCTTTACAGCGGTTGCAGTCGTCAGAAGGACTTGGAATGGTCCCTCCCAGCGAGCGTCGCTCCACGTCTTTTTCTTGATGACGCGGATGAAGACCCAGTCGCCGACCTGTACAGACATAATGGGGGAGACAGGTGAATCTGGCAAGACATTTGCTTCCCTGACTCCTCTCCCCATCATGGTCTTCTTCATGTACTCCACTATTGTTTCTTTCTCACCCACTTGCTCTAAATCTGGGTGAGTTAGTGGTAGGCGGTAGGGTCGTCCATGAATGATTTCAAATGGGGTAGGGCCCGTTTGGGTCGGAACGATATGCATGTATGTTTTCACAATGTCTATGCACTCCAGCCAAGGTTTTCCTGTTTCAGTCATGCATTTCTTCAGTTTGCTTTTTATGGTGCCGTTGGTTCGCTCTACCAATCCGGCACTCTGTGGGTGGTATGCACAATGATTTTTTAGTTCAATGTCCATAATGACGCTTAGTTTTGTTACTACCTCGTTTACAAAGTGTGAGCCATTGTCACTGTAAATGCGTCTTGGAATGCCATGAGTGGGCAGAATGTATTTGCATATGGCTTTCACCACTGCTTCAGCATCTGCTTTCGTTGTTGGTGCAATTTCTACCCATTTGGAAAATGCATCCACCATTACTAAACAGTATTTGTAATGACCGCATGGCGTGAGTTCGATGAAATCCATGTGCATTACCTGGAATGGGTATTCAGGGAGCGGGAACCTGCCTCGCTTCGGGCGAAGGTTTCCTTGAGGGTTGTGCTTGATGCATGTTACACATGCTTTACAAAAAAGTTTTAAGTAGTTTTGTTCTATCATAGATACCATCCCTCCTGTTGAGACATGGCATTGCCCATGACTCAAAATAGCAACGGCCTTGAATAGACTTCTTGGTAGGATCTCAATGTCTATTGGACTTGACGGTGTTGTTCGTACTGCGTGTACCTGTGGTGTTTTAGCCGCGCGTTTTGCTTCTTCATCAGCGTTAGCATTGCCTTTTGTTATTTCATCTTTCTGTTTGTTAGTCTCCTCGTAGTCAGTCTCGTTCTCTACGAGGGTGCTCTGTGGTTGTCATTGGGGACGTTTCCACCCCCACTTAGGGTTGGGGCATTCACGTGACCAATGTCCAACCTCTCCGCAGGCCCAACATTCTTCCTCATTTCGCCCTCTACCCCTCCCTCGAGTCTGTCCACGGCCTCTTCCTCGGCCTCCCCGGTACCCTCCCCTTGTGGTTTCCCTCCCCTGGTATGCAGTCAGTCCAAAATCCCCCCCCTCTCGAACGTAGACCTCTGGTCCTTTGTTCATTTTCAGTTTAATGAGGTTTTCTGCGTGACGTGCATTTGACATAATTGTGTCCATGTTAGCTGTTTCCCAAGTGACGCAGTGTTTTCTAATCCAGTCCTCTATAGGTTTCTGGATACCACGGAGGATGCCGTGTTTCAATGATTGTTGGTAGGGTGTTCCTCCCCCATCCTCGTAGGGGATCCCACTGCTTGCCCTGTGTTCCTCTTCGTAACGGAATTGGAACTCGGAGACTGACTCTCCGGGTCCCTGTTTACATGCAGCTAATCTGCTGTGGGATGCTGATTGTTGGAACAGTGGGCGAGCTCTTGTCATAACGGCCTCTACCTGGTCTCTGTAACGCCCGACCATTGGACCGTTCAATGGGTGGACAAAGGGTGCTCCTTCGTTCACTATTCCTGTATAATCCCCTCTGCACTTCACCCATCGTAGCACGAACATTTTCTGCATAACTTTCTCCATTTCCTTGCCGTTTAATTTGTATGAACAAATCTAATACGAACTGATCAAAGTTTTTCTGTGGTGGAGTAACTCCTTCACATGCATTGGTACATTCGGCCTCCATCCATGGCCGGAACACATACGCGGGTGTGTTCGCATCATGTGGATTAGAGACTTGTAACATTGGAAATGCGTTTGCGTTTTTCGGTATGTTGGTGGGACGGTTACGTAGGCGTGTGGAAATCGGTGGGGGCTTTGGGTCCTGGAGCTCTTTTAATTTGGGATATAACGGTGTGGTGACGCGGTCGTATGCTGGAGGTGATACGTCCTCCTCGTCATCCGGCTCGCTCTGTGGCTCCTCTCCGGAGCTGGACGCTTGTGCTACGGGGTGCTGGTGAACTGCTTTTACGTTGATCTCGTCCAAGTCGGTTTTTGTGTACAGGGCCTGTGAACTCTCTTTCCCTCGCGTGATTTCTACGGGTCTTAATTTTTCTTTTTCGTGGGCGTGTGCCCTTTCTTTTGCTGCTCGGAACCACTGTTCTGCTTGTTTTAGTTCGTGATGTTTTGATTCGCTGAGTCTGGGTATTTTGTTTTCTATGGCGATGGTTTTTAGATTTTTACAGATTGTTTCTATCTCAAAAACATTTAGTTCGCCGGAAAAGCCGTATTTTGTTTTCCATTTTCTCAGATATTTTACACTATCTGAGTCCTGTTTGAACATAAACAATGCGTCGCCTGAAAATTCGCCTTCAGGCTTTCCGTGAGAATTACCCATTGTTTATGGTGTGATCGTATAGTATTAGTACATTTCCTCGTTTCTTTACCCAAACTTGCCAATCTGTGGTTGTCTAATTGAACAGGTCGGGCGACGCTGATTCAAATAGAGTCACAGCATTCATTCACAAACAAATATAAACAAACAACGCTAAACAAACACATAGTTCTCCCACAAATATGTATTAGTTCACCACACTTATTTTTACGACGCGTAGTCAACCTTTATTTCTCGCAAAAAGGGCAAAACCTTATTTTTTTTCCGACACGTAGTCAACCTTTATTTCTCGCAAAAAGGGCAAAACCTTATTTTTTACGGCGCGTAATCAACCTTTATTTTTCGCAAAAAGGGCAAAACCATACGTACTTTGTCTGGATCAGTCTCCCTCGGTCTTCCGATCCGCCGGATCCCGTCAATCCACGACTGGATCTCCTCTCTGCAGAAATTATTATCCACTGCTGAGCGGTCTCTTAATCCGATGATCAGTCGGGGCCTTGCACAGGTGTCAGTGGCTCCGCAGGAAAAAGAAAAATCCAGCCGATGGGTATGTTGGGATCCGGGTCACGGCACCAAGTTATGATAGGTTTTTTCCTCTCTATATCATGTAAAATATTCACGGTCAAGGAGGTGAGCAATGAATCACAGACAACGTAGTATCTTTGAAAGCTTTGGCCAAAGGGGAAGCTCAGACGCACGTGCTACGAGCACGACGACCTCCAAGACATTCCGCCGAGCACCCCTTTGGTCCAGCCTTTTATTGAAAGCTTAATCACACACACACACAACAACAAAGGAGAAGTGTAACTGAGGACAAGTTGACATATTCCTTCCGTCTGGTTTATTATCACTTCCTTATCAGACTCCCCAAACCCATAACACAACCTTCGGGTGGGAACGCGGAGTTCGGGAAGCTCCTCTGATTGTTTAGTTTAAGATACGGTAAGCAATAACATAACATACATTTATATCTCTGTCAGTGTGTTGGTGCGTGTGTTGGTGTGTGTGTGCGTGTGTTGGTGTGTGTGTGTGTGTGCGTGCAGGTGGAGGTGCTAACTGGCTGCTGGTGGTGAGCAGCATCGATCATCTGAGGCCTGATAAATGTTTGTCCTGAGTGGCTCTGTGGCTCAGTGATGGGAAATGAGTCATGGTGGGAGGAGGGGGAGGGGGGGGTGCAAGGTGGAAAGATGAGGGAAAGGGGGGCACGAGGGGGAGGAGAGGATACAGCAAAGAGGTAGAGGATGAGAGTGGGAGCGATGAAGAAAGAGAGAACGCCAAAGATAAAGATAAGGACCAAAGGATGGAGATCCATCGGGGAAGGAAAGAAGAGAGGAGAGAGAGGTGAAGAGTCATGAGGAGAAGGAAGCAGGAGACAAGAAGAGGGAGAACAGAAATGGAGGAAGCAGGGAGGAGAAGGAGAGAGAGAGATGAAGGATGTGGGTGCGTGAGGAGGAACAGAGAGAGATAGTGGCGAGGAGGAAAGAAAAGTGGGTCAAAGGAGAGGAAGACGGCGAGGAAGAGGAGGAGAGAAGAGAGTGATGGAGGCAGGATGGAGAGAGAGAGAAAGAGAGAGAGAGAGAGAGATAGCTGCCAGAGGGAGATGGGAGTGTGGAGGCCGGGCGTTGCCAAAAAAACAAAATAATAAACCAGATAGGACTCCAGAGTTTAAAAAAGAGATGAAGATAGTGTGTGCGTGTGTGTGTGTGTGTGCGTCAGCTTCCTGATGCACACACACACACACACACACACACACCTCTGACCTGGACGTCGTGACAGTCACAGAGGTCTCAGTTGTTATTAAGGCTGATCCAGGGTCAGTAAATAAACCTGTGATGCATTATTGAAGAAGTACAGAGAGCCAATGGGACTGCTCCTAGATCACTGGGGGGGGCGGGGGGGGGGGGCGGGGGGGCAAGGTTTCCATCTGATGCAAATTGTTGGATAGATGGATGGATGGAAGGATGATAAGATGGAATGAAGCACAACACACAAACAACTTGTATCTGCATTTGATAGAACAGAGAGAGAAAGAACACTGGTGCTGTGTGTGTGTGAGTGTGTGTGTGTGTGTGTGTGTGTGTGTGTGTATGTATGTGTGTGTGTGTGTGTGTTCCGGGGATCATTGGGTTCTTGGATCAATACGGTGTTGTGATGAGACAGTGATAGAGTTCATACCCACCACCGGGGGGCGGTGGTGGGTATGAATGAGAGTGTGAGTGAGGTGGGTGATGATGGTGATGATGGTGATGGTGGCGATGCTGCCCAGGGCAGTGAGGGGGAGGCTGTGGGTGGGGTCGGAAGTGATGAGGATAGAGGAAAAGAGGAAGAAAAAGAAAAAGGAGAAATAAGGAGAACTTTTTTTTGCTGGTGGGAAGCTCATGGAGGTAGCAGAGCAGGTGGGTGGAGTTGTAGGGGCGGAGGAGGAAGGTGCAGGTGAGGGGGGGGCTGAGCAGGGGGAAGGGGCGGAGATGGACGAGGAGGAAGCGGGGGGGGGGGGGGGGGCAGAAAGAGGCCTCGAAGAGAAAGAAATGCGACCAGAGTACCGACAGCGAAGCCAATGCCAGCAGGGTGGAGGAGAAGAGGACGAGTCGGGGGGCGAGGCAGGTGGAGGAGAGCAGTGACGAGGAGGGGTCAGACAGCAGCGACTCTCCTCTGGTTTTAACCAGCAGACCCAGAAGTTGTATACGGCGGAAGAAATTAGCTTGTTTTTACACAGAACAAAACATTTAAAAAAGGTCGAGGTCAGAGACCACTTCTCTGACCTCGTGGCTTTTGAATACTCGTGCAGGTATCACATGGGGGGAAAAAATTAGACAAACAAGAAGTGTTCAGAATTAGAAAGTTTTTACCCAAAGTTAAAGAGTCCATACAGCAGGAGGAGGCGGAAAGCTCCAATGTGTGTTTTAATTGATTTGTTGTTTTTAAGTTTTATTTGTTTTTTAAACTCTTTGCTTTTAATGAACACATTCAGAGTCCGAGTTTTAAATGTAAACGTAGCGAGGGACGTTAAGAAGAGAACATCCATTCATGAATTCAACTAAATGAAAGCTAATGATGTTCTCTTCTTACAAGAGACGTACAGCGACAGCACCAATGAGGCGGACTGGAGGAGGGAGTGGGGGGGGGGAGGGGGGAAGTCCTCCTGAGCCACAGCACCAACCTCAGCGGAGGAGTGGGCTTCCTCTTCTCCAGGGCCTTCAGCCCGCGGTCACTGGAGGTCAAACACATCATCGAGGGGAGGCTGTTCTTAGTGAAAGCACGGTTCGACCTTTTTACTGTTGTTTTTACCAATGTGTATGCTCCAACAACCGGGGCTGTCTTTATCAAAAAATAATGATGTGCCTCGGAGGATTTTTTATTCTTGGGGGGGGGATTTTAACTGTACAGAGGAGGATGTAAAGGACCACAATCACACAGAGCCACATCCAGCTTCACAGCAGGTTCTGAGGCGGCTGGTCTGTTCTCATGGCCGGGTGGACGTGTGGAGAAGGATGCTTCTTGATGTTAAACTCTGATTAAACTGAAGTAATTTTACTTGGCCCTAAGCACCTCAGAGATCAATTATCTGGTGATGTGGTTTCTGTAGATGGCATTGCCCTGGCATCCAACACCACTGTAAAGAATCTCTGTTATCTTTGATCGGAACTTGTCCTTTAAGTCCACGTGAAGAACATCTCAAGGACTGCATTCTTTCATCTACGTAATATTTCAAAAATCAGGCACATCTTGTCTTGAAAAGATGCAGAAAAATTGGTTCACGCGTTCGTTACTTCTAGACTGGATTACTGCAACTCCTTATTATCAGGATGCTCTAATAAATCTCTTAGGTCCCTCCAGTTGATCCAGAATGCTGCAGCTCGTGTTCTCACTAAAACTAAGAAAAGAGATCACATCACTCCTGCACTAGCTGCTCTGCACTGACTCCCTGTAAAATGAAGAATCACTTTTTAAAATTCTTCTGCTAACCTACAAAGCCTTGATTGGTGATGCACCATCATATCTTAAGGAGCTTGTAGTACCATATTGCCCCACTAGAGAGCTGCGCTCACTAAATGCGGGACTACTTGTAGTTCCTAGAGTCTTAAAAAGTAGGATGGGAGCCAGAGCCTTCAGTTATCAAGCTCCTCTTTTATGGAACCAGCTTCCACCTTCAGTCCGGGAGGCAGACACAGTCACCTCATTTAAGAGTAGACTTAAGACTTTCCTCTTGGACAGAGCATATAGTGAGGGCTGAATCAGGTTCACCTGGTCCAGCCCCTTGATATGCTGCTATAGGCTTATAGGCTGCTGGGGAACGTTTAGGATGCACTGAGTACCTATCCCCTCTTTTATCTCTCCTTATGGATGAATTTTCATCTCTCTATTTCACATTACTAACTCTGCTTTCTCCCCGGAGTCCTTTTGACTTCAGTTTCATAGGGTCATCGGACACTATGAGACGTCATAGATCCTATCTGCCTGATGGATCATCGAGGTCTGGATCGTGGAATATGCCTACTACCAACTATGCCATGGCCCTGTTGATACTCCGCCCACTCCACCTCTCTACCTCCATCTGCCTGATGGATCATCGAGGTCTTGATCGTGGAATATGCGTACTACCAACTATTCATACACTCTGTCAAATTCATTGACTGTGTTGTTACTGTGTTTTAATTTGTGTATAATGATTCCTTCTGTCCACATGACATCTATTACACCTGTCCATCCTGGAGAGGGATCCTCCTCTGTTGCTCTTTTGAAGGTTTCTTTCCTTTTTTTCTCCGTGAAGGGTTGTTTGGGAGTTTTTCCTGATCCGATGTGAGGTTTTGGGACAGGGATGTCTTTATGTACAGATTGTAAAGCAAAATGGGCTATACAAAAAAACTGAATTTAATAAAATCCAGACTAACGACAGTACACATGGTCCCACGTTAGAGAGGGGAGGATCTCCTCAGCCAGGTTAGAACGTATGTATGTTTTTAAGCACCATTTTAATATTTACAAAATTTGCAGTATTGGTCCTGCTGGTTTTACTGATCATTCTTTGGTTTTATGTCATGTATTTATGAGGAACTTTTTACCCAGAAGTGCATATTGGCATTTTAATTCAGTTTTAACTTTTGAAAGGAATTTTAGGGAGGTGCTTTTTTATTTCTGGTGTGTTTTTAGGCCGAGGAAGAGCAATTTTAGCAGTCTTAGGCAGTGGTGGGACCGTTGTAAGATTGAAATTAGGCTTCTTTGTCAGCAGCATACTTTCAACGTCACCCGAGACATCACCAGATCTATGAAGGACCTGGAGACTGATATAGTGGACCTAGGAAGTTTAAGTGAGTCCACAGGAGATCGAGGACATATGGAAGTCCTCAAAAGCAAAAAGATGTCATTCCCCGACCTGTTAGACGTTAAAGTGCAGGGTGCACTGGTCAGGTCCCGATTTCAGACCATCTCAGAGATGGACACTCCCTCTAGCTTCTTCTTCGGCCTGGAGAGGAAGGGTGGGCAGGGGAGGGTAATCCACTCACTGTTGACGGACGCAGGGCAGCCAGTTGTGGAACCAAGCCAGATCAGGAGGCGAGCGGTGGGGTTCTACTCCTCCCTGTATACCAGTAAGTACAGGGAGGAGGAAGCGTTGATGGAGGGGCTCTGTGTGGTCAGGTCTCTGAGGAGGCAAATGAGGTGCTCAACAGGCCCATAACCCCCCAGGAGCTGAAGGCCGCCCTGCAGGGACGGAGTGCTCCCGGCATCGATGGCCTCCCTGCAGAGTTTTATAAGGAGTACTGGGACATTTTCGCAGGTGACATCCTGGCTGTTTTTAAAGAGATTCTGGCCTCTGGTTCCATGCCGATGTCCTGCTGGAGGGTAGTACTGACCCTGCTGCCAAAAAAAGGGAACCCACAGGACATCGGTAACTGGCGCCCTGTGTCTCTGCTGTGTGTGGATTACAAGCTTCTACCCAGGGTCTTCGCCTCCAGGCTGAGGGGAGCTATGGAGCAGGTCATCCATCGGGACCAGACCTACTGTGTGCCCAGCAGGTCCTTGGTAGACAATGTCTACCTCCTTCGAGACATTTTGGAGGTCTCCAGCTCATTAGGTATTGACACTGGTCTGATTTCTCTAGATCAGGAAAAGGCTTTTGACCGCGTTGAACACGGCTTCCTCTGGAAAGTTCTGGGGAAGTTTGGGTTCAGCGCTGGCTTCATAGCTAAGATCAAAGTGTTGTACAGTAATGTTGAGAGTGTGCTGAAGAGAAACGGCAGGCTGTGTGCTCCTTTTAGAGTGGGTAGAGGGGTCCGGCAGGGCTGTGCTCTGTCCGGGATGCTCTATGCACTCTCCCTCGAGCCCCTCCTCATCAAGATATGCTCCAGCCTACATGGTTTGATTTTACCTGGTTTCAGTAAGAACATGATTTTAGCGGCGTATGCCGACGACATTGTTCTTTTTATTAGGGACCAGAGGCGTGCAGACCTTTTAAACAGAATTGTACAAGATTTTAGCAAGGCATCGGCAGCGAAGGTGAACTGGAAAAAAAGCGAAGCCCTCGCTGTCGGTGAGTGGCGTGGCAGCCTCCCAGTTCTTCCCCAGAACTTAGTGTGGAGGAAGGACGGTTTTGAATGCCTAGGAATATATCTTGGACAACAGAACATGGTCCAGAAGAACTGGGAGGGCGTCACAGAAAAGATTGAGGGGAAACTTTTCAAGTGGAAGTGGCTGCTCCCTCAGATGTCTTTTAAAGGTAGAGTACTGGTTTTAAACAATCTTATAGCATCCCAGGTGTGGCACCGTGTAACCTGCCTAGACCCTCCCTCAGGCTCTTTAGCCCAAATACAGAGGAAAATTGTGGATTTTTTTTGGGAGAGTCTACACTGGGAGCCGCAAGGGGCAGCCACCTTTAAAATGCAATTTGTAAAAAAATACCTGACTTGTCCGGGGGTTTTAGTTACATTACATGTCATGTCTTTTATCCAAAGCGACTTACAATAAGTGCATTCAACCAAGAGTACAAACTAAGAACAACAAGAATACAGAAAGTAACATTTCTTGTGGAGAGATGTGGCCAGCTGCATCCTCCGATTTATCAGGGTGTTTTTAAGAAGTGGGCCCTTTTTAATCACGAAAGGTGCCTACAGTCTGACTCTCTGTTCTGGTTGTTGAGAGAACCACTGATTCACAGGGCCAAGCTGGACATCAGCAGCAGCGTCACCCCTGGGCTAACGGGGGCGCGCTGCAATCAAAGACCCTGTGCCTGCAGCAGCTGGTGGATGCAGTGGGGCCGACGCTGAGCGACCCCCCGGCCCTGGGCTCCCTGCTGGGCCTGCATTCCGACCGGGTGGCGAGGAGGCTCCTGGAGCTGTGGAGGCAGAGGCTGACCGGGACGGAGAGGAGCCTCCTCATCGACTACAGCCAAAGAAAGACAGAGCTGGACCCTGCAGACCCTTTCCCGGAGATCTCCCTCAGCCCGGGTCTAGGGGGACTCACCGGCCCCCTGCTAAAGATAAGCCATCCAGAAATGTGCACATTAACAAAAGCAGACAAGAAAACTCAGTATTTTAACTGTGTGAAGAGCATGAACAGGTCCGGACTGGGCAACAGACCGCCCACTGTGTGGTCAGAGAGACTTGGACAAGGAGGACCTGGCCCACGGTGGGGGATCCTATACAAACCTCCCCTCAAAAAACGGACTGCCGACCTCCAGTGGGGGATTTTACACGGTGCTGTCGCATCCAATGCTTTTATTTCCATCCTCAATCCCGCTGTCCTGAGCCAGTGCCCCTTCTGTGACCTCCGGGAGATTATCTACCAGGTTTTTACTGAGTGCAAGAGACTTTTAAGTTTCTTCTCTCTTTTAACATTGGTTTTTAGTCTTTTTAATGTGTTTTTTACAGAGAAGGTTTTTATCATGGGAGCTGCCTACAAGAAAGCAGAGAAAGAAAAGTGGCAGCTCCTAAACTGTCTGTCCGGAGAAGCCAAAATGGCCATTTATTTAAGCAGAAAGACCCGGGTGGAGAACAGGGAGGGGCAGGAGGCCGGGGCAGTGTGGCTCTGCAACATCAGGGCCAGACTCTGGCTCGAGTTCATGTTTTATAAGCACATTGGAGACTTGGAAGCTTTTAAACAACGGTGGTGTTTTAACGGTATTGTTTGTTCGGTTGTGGAGGAGGAGCTGGTGCTCACAACTTTTTATCAGATAAAGCATGTTTACTTTTTAATTTATTGTTTTTTAAATCTTAAACAACCTGGTTTTCTAAACACTTCATTTTAAAGAAATTGTTCACTCTAAAGATGTAAATAAAGTGTTCGTTCAAAATCAAAAAAATCTCTGTGAGTATCTGATATATTTAAAGATGGTCTCTGTGTCTCAGGTTCATCTGTTGACGCTCTGCTCAGCATCTTTAGAGCAGGTGGACAAAAAACAGAGTTATTTGGAATTGTTTTTTTTTTAAGCCCAAATTTAACCATCAATTAATTTAAATGTAATAATCACTTTGTGACGCCCGTCACCGACTCAGAAGTCACCGAGGTCGAGTCTCTATTCTACAGACGTTTAGACATTTTATTTGATTGTTTTGAGATTTCAGTTCCAACAAATATTCATTACATATGTTTTTAAATGTTTAAGTCCAAATCAATTTGAAACCAAATTATTCTACTGTGTATTTTATGTGTTTATATACATTAAATACAGCCGTTCAACAAGGTAAAGCTCACTCTTGTTCTATTGTCTTTCTCTATTGTTCTTTTCTTTTGTATCTGCTTATATCATGTTTGTATTCTTATGTTTAAAAACTAAAAAACAATCCTCCTGCACACAGGATCCTCTCCCTCTCAAATACATGCGCTTGCCTCCATACACACACACGCACACAGACAGTCAGCTGTGCCCTTCCCACAGCTAGTAGCACGAAAACAGAACACACCGCCTGTCCCTGCCTCACACACACACACACACACACACACACACACACACACAAACGCTGCCACTGCCCTCTAAACACACTCTTAAAGGGACACGACGCAGACTCGTACATCGCGACTAAAAGAGCCGACAGCATACCTAAACACACGTGAACAACATGATGGTGGTATTGATGAACATGGTGTGTGTGCGTGTGTATGTGTGTGTGTGTATCCTAAAGATACTGTCATGTAATGAAACGTTCACATGTAAACAAGGTGAATAATTGTGAGATAACTTTAACATGGAGGCGAGGATCTAAATCTGCATTGTTGGGTAAAGACGGAACATTTAGGAGACGCTGTGAGGACCGGCGGGAACTTTGGCGAGAGGTTCAAATGATTTCGACTCAATTAGGAAGAATTAAAACGGATCATTGTGTATTTTTTTGGAGGGGGGGCAGTTTGTCTTTAGGCATTTACTAACATTCTAAAACGTAAAGAATAAGTAAATAAATAAATAAATAGTAAAACTATTAAACAAAACATGCATGAATTATGTCAGTTTTATAATTCGGTAACTTAATAACCTCAACAGTGGTGTGTGTAGACCGTCTGAGGCGAATCTAGTGCCCCACTCGGGAGAAATTAGGACACAAATGAAACATACCGATATAAAACAGGTGTAGGCTACACACCACGGTCACATATACATTTTTAAATCCTCGCCAGCATTCAGTATGATCACATATAAACCTAAAATAAACACAAACGTAATGTAAAAGCCTCCAAGGAAGAAAACTTGAACTTTAATGAAGTCGACAATAACCGGAGACGCTGTGCCTTTAAGAAGCCCCCACTCTCCTCACAACAGGGGGGGCGTGAGCTGAATCCAGGAACAGCGATTGAAAAAAAAAAAAAAAAGCTACACCAGTGGACTGTTTCAAGTCCCCCCCGGTTGAAACCCTGCCTGATTTGTGGGCAATGTTGGGGATGTAGAAAAAAGAAAAAAAAAGGAAACCGGAGCAAAGAGAGAGAGAGAGGGAGAGAGAGAGAGGGAGACAACACTACCCGGGTAGCTATGGAGATAGTAGGTTTTCCTGGTAGCTTCTTTCTTTGACAGGTGTCGACTGGGATAAAAAACTAAGTACACAGCAGCCTCCACGATGTACGGCAAGGGTAAAGGAGCCGTGGTCCCCTCCGACAGCCAGGCCCGAGAGAAGTAAGTCCCTGAACGCACTGTCACAACACAGAGCCCCGGACCGAGCTAGGTGTAGCCCGGGAGGCTAGCTGCTGCGAGAGCAGCACGCTCCGGAGCACGCATGCTCAGCGAGCTCCTCTTATTTATATTGTTGTTGTTGTTTACGCTTTAAAAAGTGGCGCCGTGTCATTTTAAAGTTAATTCTCGTGTGTCTCTTTGTGCGGGTCGCATCGCTCCCTCCCCCCGGCTGCACAAGGCATGGCTGCGGAGTTAGCTCGAGCGGCTAGCTGCCTGCTCCACTCTTCTTCTTCTTCTAGTGCAAGAAAACTAAAGTGTTGTTCACACATTTACATGTTTTATTCTACGGTGACTAAAAGTTGTGCCACCTCCAGTGGAGGAAGTGTCTCCGCGCTTGCGCACGTTTTCCTGGCGATGATTCCCAAACATGTACCCTGGGCTGAATTGTGTGTACGTGTGTATATATATATATGTGTGTGTGGGGGGGGGGGGTAGAGGAGTAGAGGAGATATCCCACGTTAGTCCCATCTCCAGAGGAACAATGTATCCTCGTGGACGCGGCGGCAGTTTGAGCTCCAACAGAACGCGGCTGTGTGCTCGCGACACAATAGAACGCGGCGCGGCGCTACATTGTATCCACATGCGCGCGCGCTCGCTCGCCCGGTTGTGTGTGTGTGTGTGTTGTGTTCAGGGGCAGCGCGGAGTGTCCGCTATAAGAGGAGAAGCGGCGCCTCCAGAACTTTTGTGGCCCGTACAGATCAACCCCCTCCCCCCCTCCGGTTCCTCCTCTTCCTCCGGTACCGGGGATGGAGGAGCCCTCCGGTCCCCCCCCCCCCCCCCCCGGTGTGTTGTTAGCCCGGGAGCTCCGGAGCCTCGGATCCCTTTGTCTGCGCCGCCGTATCGATGCCCGTTGTTCGCTGGTGGAGATGCGCGCGCAACATTTAAACCAATCGGAAGAGCGTTTCTGTCTTTTATTGTAAAAACATACAATACAAAAAAAATGAATGAGACAAACGGCTGAGCTTTAACTGTTAAAATAAATGCCGTTTATCAGAGAGCCCCCCCCCCTAACAAAGATCTGCACACGCTTTCATTAAACATTGCCCCCCCCCCCTGCTATGTTCACGTGTAGAAGGTGCTTCGTGTTACATTACAGCTGCAGCCCCCCCCCCCCCCAGAAGGTGGATGCTTGTGGCTTCCTCCCTCAGCTGATGAAGCTCTGGATGGACTCTTAAGGAGGGGACAGAGTTTCACACCTGAAGCTCCACATTCTCTCTTCTTTCTCCACTCTTTCGATGTCTTTCTTCCCATCTTTGGCTGCCCCCCCCCCCATCGTCCGGTCCCCTTGCTTCAGTGACGTTGAATTATTGAGAAGGACCCGAAGCAGCTGCTCTCAGAGTTGAGACGCTAGAGAAAGACAGAGGGAGGTATGGTGGAGCAGACTCATCCATGTTTAAAGAGAGGGGGGGGGGGGATGTCAGGTCTGTGCCCCTTGCGTACGTCGGGGGTCAGAAGGTCATCTCGCGTGGTGTGTTTACGGTGTTGTAAAACTGGTCTTGTAACCTTCAAACTTCTGAAGTTCATGAAGGCTGCCGGAGCTCTGATGTCCACACCAAGCTGCTCTCCATCCTGACTGTATTGCCCCCCCCCCCCCCACACACACACACACACACACACACCACAACTCACTGTTTCGTCCTCTCTATAAAAAGGGGGCGTGGCCTCTTATGCTCCAGTCAAAACTCATCTTTCTCTTCATCTGCTCCTCAAACTTCTCCTCCTTCTCTCTCTACTCACTCCAGAGCTTTAATAATGCAGTGGGCCAGGTGCACACACACACACACACACACACACACAGCCCCCTCACACAAGAACACGCGCATTAAACTTTCATTGATTGAATGCCTCTTGGGGGAGGGGGAGGGGGGGTATGCAGCATGATCCCCGTACCCCCCCAGACACAAGAGTCCTTGACTATTCCCCCTTTAGTCAAACTCTGGTGTGTGTGTGTGTGTGTGTGTGTCCCACTGAGTGTGTTGAATTAGTCAATGTTATGAATCGTCTTCAGGCCTTGTCGGCTTTGTTTTTATTTGTTCATCTGGACGTCCTCTGCCCTCTTTAGGGCTTCTTATCTCCACCGTCAGCTATTTATTGCCCCTCCCCCCTCCCCCCCCCCCTCTGTACACAAACAGGAGGGACAGTGATGTCACTTTTTATACTGTTCACAGGAGTCCGATCGAACTACAGTTTTTACATAAATGTGAACAACGTTCTCGTTCATGTCGACGCTCCACATCTTTAATAATAAGAAGTTGTTTTATTATCGTGAATGGAAGTGGACGTCTGAGGAGTCCACTGAGCCGAGGCCGGAGACTTTTGTGATTCCAGAGACCCTGAAGCTGTGAAACTGTGTCAGGAGGCCGTGTTCAGTGTCGATGCCCAGGGACCTGCTCCTGGAGCCGGATGTAAACAAGCCGGTCCATAGTAGAGTTACTGTGTGTGTGTGTGTGTGTGTGTGTGTCATTAATACTGCTTTGACGTTCAAGCCGATCTAATCACGCGTCACACTTAAATTATAACTGCGCGGTAACAACAATTGTGGTTTAACAAAAGAAAAACAAACAAAAATTCAAGAGAACAAAAGGTTACAAGACATGTGTGTCTCTCTGTGTGTGTGTGTGTGTGTGTGTGTCTCTGTGTGTGTCTCTGTGTGTGTCTCTCTCTGTGTGTGTGTGGGTGTGTGTGTCTCTCTGTGTGTGTGTGTGTGTGTGTGTCTCTGTGTGTGTCTCTCTGTGTGTGTGTGTGTGTGTGTCTCTCTCTGTGTGTGTGTGTGTATCTCTGTGTGTGTGTCTGTGTGTGTGTGTGTCTCTCTCTGTGTGTGTCTCCCTGTGTGTGTGTGTGTGTGTGTGTCTCTCTCTGTGTGTGTGTGGATGTGTGTTCAGTTGACTCTTAACTAAACGGATCAATGTCGTCTAACACTGTATTTAAAGCTCAACTGCGTATTTAGACTTTTTTTTCCTTCCATTGTTGACAAATTGTCACTTGTTTTTCTAGATTAAGAAAAGCAACAAAATCTTAATTTGTGTCCCCGAAAAACATTTGTGTTCATTTATTTGCTCTAAAATTGACTAAAAATGAACATTTGACCCCGTTTTTAATTCAGTTTTGAGTTCTGCTTCATTTGCACGGCTCGTTCCTGTAATGTTTTTTTACGCTGCGTACGCCGTCCCCTCTGTGTCCCCTCGGCGTCGGTAGGTCTCTCGCCGTCCCCTCTGTGTCCCCTCTGTATCCCCTCTGTGTCCCCTCGGCGTCGGTAGGTCTCTCGCCGTCCCCTCTGTGTCCCCTCCGTCCCCCCTCTCTCCCCTCGGCGTCCCCTCTGTGTCCCCTCGGCGTCGGTAGGTCTCTCGCCGTCCCCTCTGTGTCCCCTCTGTGTCCCCTCCGTCCCCCCTCTCTCCCCTCGGCGTCGGTAGGTCTCTCGGCATCCCCTCTGCATTCCCAAGTCTTTGACCAATCGGTGGCCGGCAGTGTTTTTAACTCCACGTCCTCGTATCGGTACACACAGAAAAATAATGGTTCCTAAATGGTTCTTTAAGAGGCTTTTTGGTTCTACGAAGAACCATCACCTACTGGAGAACCATTGAAGGTTATTTGAGAACCTTTATAGGTTCTTTGAAGAACTCTTTAAGGACATGGTTCTTTAAAGAACCTGGTTTGAAAGGTCCGTCTCATCAGGACCTCGTCTGCTCGTCATCTCCACATCGCTCGATTGATGGTCCATTAACGGCCTATTAAAACACGGCTGAGCGACGGCGTCGGGAGGACAGTGGGGGGCCGGTGGGGGGTCTGCCGGGGGTCTATTGACGGACCCGCGTGGCTCCGTGTCCGTTAATAGACCCCCGCTTGATTGATGGTTATAATAGTGATTTTTTTATTAGCGTTTTAGAAATATTGGTTGACTCGAGCCTCTCGAGCTGTGATTCTTTGCTCGTGTTCCTGCGGTTGGGGGTTTGAGTCTGTGGTAAGATGCCCATGAGCAGCAGCTGACACGACGTGGTCTTCTCCATTGGAAGAAGTTTTAACAAAAAAGAACCTTTACGAAGGTACTCCGGTGTGAATAAAGCCACATTTGGATCTGTCTTGCAATCAGGGGGTTGATGGTTCAATCCCCGCCCTGGTCGATGTGCCCTTGAGCAAGACCCGTAACCCTGACTGGCTCCCCGTAGCTGTGTCTACGGTGTTTCACTGTCTTTAAATACCTTCTTTTTTTTTTTAAAGCGCTTTATAAGTTAAATGATTTTTATGAATCTGATGTTAGTTGCATGAATCAGTGATGCTACATTTAGCCTGCTAACAAGCCCCTCCCACTTCTCCGTTGCAGGTTAGCGCTGTACGTGTACGAGTACCTGCTACACGTGGGAGCACAGAAGTCCGCACAGACGTTCCTGTCTGAGGTAAGATGACCCCGATCTATAAACCACCGAGCCTGTTGTTGTTGTTGTTGTTTCTTAAAATGAAAACGGCTCATCTGGAGCTCCGGAGAAGAGAGAAATAATTTGTATGAAAAGAACTCCAGCAGAGAAACAAAACCTTATTTGTAAAACTTCACTTTAACGCTTCACTGAGAACTTCTGTTGATTTTTAAAAGAAATCCTAAACAGCTTCACGCTCTCTGTCTGTCAACAACAACCACGGCGTATGCCCCATCCCGTGACCTCGGTGGACCTTTGTGTCGTCGTTTCCTCCTCAACAGACGAGCTTAACGATGAATTTGACTTCCCTGCACGCAAAATGTGTAAAAAAAGAGGGGGAACGGATCAAAGATGTAAAAGAAGGAGGAGGTTCACTCTGATGGAGATCGAGCGGAGCCAGAGCGATGGCGTCCCGAGTGCCTTCAGACTGATGACATGTTGTTAACCCCGGACCTGCAGACGTAATCCTCTCTCTAGTGGCCTGCAAGTGACTCTCCTCCTCTCCTCCTCTCCTCCTCCTTCTCCTCCAGATTCGATGGGAGAAGAATATAACATTAGGGGAGCCTCCTGGATTCCTCCACTCGTGGTGGTGGTGAGTGTCATTCTCATTTTCTCTTGTTGTCCTTGAACGCCTCCGAGTGTGTGTTTGTTTTTTCAAAGCGTACCATCGGTAACTTTAATTAAATAACTTGTGTCACTACATTGTGACGGCAGAACATGAGATGTAACACAGGAGCCTCCGAGTCGTTAGTCGTGCTTCTAACGGCATTTTAAAAGCGACCAATCAGGAGCCGTGAACGCAGCTGCCAATCACGGCTTGGGTCCAATTATTTTTAATTTATTTTTTATTCCCCATTCCTCACTTTGACTTCTTTCAGAAACATACTTCTTTGTATTGTTATGGTGTACAAAATTAGAACAACACACACACACACGCACACTTTCTCCTGACTTAAAACATTTTTTTTTCCTGAAAACATTCGAGGCGAGAAACAGAATCTCGATTCATATTTTGATTCCGCTGCTTTTGATGAGGTTTTTTTAAATTAAATGTTTTAGTGCAGTGATAGACAGCTGCGAGAATCCTCTGCTCTGGTTGGTCGATTTTCGTTGACGCCATTTATGAGCGCTAAAAAATCAATCTCAGCAAAAATTATCAACCAAAAATTAATTGGTGGAATGATGATAAAAAAAAAAAGAGACTTCCAAAGGTGGGGGTGCCTCGGTCTCGGCGGTTGACCAGATTCATAGAGGGCGTCCCCCCCTCCCAGTGGTCTCCCCTCCTCCAGTTCTCCATCCTTCACCCCTCTGAAACAATAGATCCAGATGGTTGGGGAATGGACTCCACACCCCTCTATACCCCCGCCCGCTCGTCACCTTTTGTGTGCCCCCCCCCTCCCACTTCACTCCTTTGTTCACCTCGTTGAGGGATTCTTAGCAGATTAACCCGTTGCATTCCATCTTCCTTTGTGTCGCCTCCTTCCTCCCCCCTCTCCCCCTCCCCTTCCTGTCATTTCTGCCCCGGGCTAAGATTTGACCTTTGGGGTCATCGCCTCCAATCACCGATCAGCAGTTTTACATCGGACGTCCTGAAGTTCAGTCACGAGATCAGGAGGCAAATAAATCTGTGACTGCAAGAGGGTTCTATAGGGAACCCCTCCATGGGGTAATGGTTCCACCCAGAACCCTCTCTGGAGGTTCTACAGGGAACCCTTCTATAGGGTAATGGTTCCACCCATAATCCTCTCTGGAGGTTCTACAGGGAACCCCTCTATAGGGTAATGGTTCCACCCAGAACCCTCTCTGGAGGTTCTACAGGGAACCCCCCCCCCCCCCCCCCCATGGTCTAATGGTTCCACCCAGAACCCTCTCTGGAGGTTCTTACCCAGAACCTTTGCACCTTCTCTCAGGGGGCTATCAAGATTGATAGAACAAAAGATGGTTCTCCAGAAGTCCTCAGAAGAACCTTTTTATTACGTGATAATGTATACATCCTGTTTAAGGTTAAGCCTTTAATTTGCTCCTACAAATACATGCAAAAATAAATATAAATACATAGTATTGATTGATATGGTCTTATCTCCTTGTTTAGGCTTTGTATTTGAAGGAGCAGATTCCTTCTTCCTGTTGATGTGTCCTTGAGCAACACGCTTGACGTCATAGTTGAAGCTCAACCGTGCACTCTGTCCTTCTTTAAGTCCACGCATTCAAAATATTATAAATTCCTCTTTTAAATATTGAAAATTGAATTGAAATATTATTCCTCTTTCCGAGCTGTGTTCAAATACACTGGAATTAGTACAAGTTTTATTTTATCATAATAAACATTTTTTATATATATGACTCACTCACTGTGAATATATATGTGTATATATATATATTTATTTATAAAAATGTTTTCCTTGTATTTTTTCTTTGTTTGTTTCTATAAATGTCTTATCTTGTTTTAATATATATATCACTCACTCACTGTGGATATATATGTATACATTTAAAAAATATATATATTGAGTGTTAATGGGTTATGAATAGCCGTTACACGTTAGCTTGTATTACTGCATCGTAACCTTTGACCCCCCCCCCCATTTATTTCAGTGTGTTCTGGGATTTGTATTGTGCGGCTCCGGACCGACGGGAGACGTGTGAGCACTCCAGTGAGGCGAAGGCCTTCCATGACTATGTAAGTCACACACACACACACACACACACACACACTCTTTCTTTAAGGACATTTTGGACAGGAAGCAGAAGCACAAGCTTACTTCCCGAAGCCCCTCTTCGGCGGGGACGGTCACAGGCTGGGTCTCTCTGATCCGGGTCTCTGTGATCCGGGTCTCTCTGATCCGGGTCTCTCTGATCCGGGTCTCTCTCGCAGAAGAAGTCTCACAATTCACCGTCTGGGATTCATGTAAATACACATTGTGTGTGTGTGTGTGTGTGTCGGGATTGAATTCTTCAGCCTGTCCTCTTTGTGTGTGTGTTGAATAGTATAGTGTGGGGAGATAATGGAATAGAGTTCTAATCCGGTAATCCCGGCACTGGGCCGAGGCTAAACCGTGTGTGTGTGTGACCGGTTCCAGCCCTCTGAGCTCAGGTTCTTTTTTATTCAATGCATAAACATGCTTTTATTTTGAAGGAGTTGAACGCTGCGTGTGATTGGTCGAACACAACACGCCTCCCCACGTGTGGCACGACTTCCTCACTCTTTCTTTCGTGTGCGAATCACTTTTCCTATCTGCTGGTGGGTTTCTCGGGCCCGCCCCCACATCCTCAGGCCCGCCCACTCATCTGCAGGCCCCGCCCCCTTCCACCTCCAGCTCCCTCCCTCCATTCCACCCCACCCTCCCACCTCCCGCATCCCTCTCTCCCCTCCTTCCATCCCTCTCTCCCCTTCCTTGCTCCCCTCCCTCCATCCCTCTCTCCTCTCCATCCCTCGATGCCTTTTCCCCTCTCTACATCTCTCCCTCCCTTCCTCTCTCCCTTCCTCTCTCCCCTCTCTCCATCCCTCTCTCCCTTTTTCCTCTCTCTCCTCCCTCTCTCCATCACTACCTCTGTTACCGAGAGAAGATTGATTGCCTAATCTTGCTGTTTACCCACAATGCATCAGTGTAGTCGACGTGAAGAGAGGAACGGACTGATGAGGAGAATAAGAAACAGTAAAATAATGTTTACCTTGAATTAAACTTTACCTTTAATTAAACTTTACATTTCTTAAATTTAGTTTTATATTAGGTACATTTGACATTTTGATGTATTAATTGTATTTAAAATAAAATCATCTTACAAACGTTGTATTATTTAAACAGATTTATTTAAGACTTTAACTCCTTCATAAGGACACCGTGAAATCTGTTAATATTAAACATTAAACTCTCGCAGTCGAGCTGCAGGTTCAGTTCTAAATGTTTATTAAAACCAGTGTTGGGCAAGTTACTGAAAATTAGTTACAGTTACTAGTTACTTCTTTTAAAAGTAATTTAATGACTTTACTAGTTACTGTATATCAAAAGTAATTAGTTACTAGGGAAAGTAACTTTTAAGTTACTTTCATGTCTGCTTTTTTAATGTAATGAACAGTACTGAACAGTCAAACACAATAAACATATTTTTTAGACCTATTTATTGCAATCAACAGGGCTACAGGCCTTCAAATCAAGCAGTAGTACAAAAGTCTCTTGTAATACTTAACTTAATACAAAATAACTGTCTCAGTCATTTAACAGTGTTTTTTTTACCACATTAGGCCCAATGAAATAAAAGTGATTGGCCTACAGTATTAACACTAATTAAAAGAGAAAACAAAGGTGCCTTGAGGTGCTGCATATAATTGAGGGGGGGGGGGTGCTAGTGAGTGTGCTCACCTGTGTGCGCGGATGTGTCGGTGTGTACGTGCTGATCTGGAGTCAGTTTGGTAGGATTTGGGTATAAATAAATTATTTCATTTAAAATATGGATTTTTATTTAAAGATATTCATGTAATTTGCATGCAAAATAGGTCTACCCGAACCAGCGGACAAAAAATTCAACCCGCGGCAACACTTCAAAAGTAGCCCAATTCCGCGGGAAAACCGCGGACCTGGCAACACTGGAAGTGGCTGTCAATCACAGTGTGGCACCGTGCTGCTGGTCGAGGGGGCGGGCCTGTGATTGGCGGAGTAGAGGGGAGGCGGGGTTAACCTGTCGGAAAACGGGAGTTAAGGGTGGTTGACGGGAACCATTGTTGTTGACCTTCGAGCTGCTGAGCCGAGAGGAGCACGCTGTCTGTGTTGGTGGATGCCCAATAAAGGGAGGAATAATAACGTCGTCCCGTCTCCGTGTCATCAGTCCATAACGTCCGAGACGTTACATCATTGCGCCACCAAGGTCCTGCGATGTCAGATCAGAAGCAGCTAAAGTAGGCCTAGCTTGTCTTCTTGTCTGCAAGTGTTCATTTTTCACAAAAGAGAGTAACGCGAGTAACGAACTCATTTACATTTCAGTAATTGTAACTGCGTTAGTTGATTAAAAAAAATACTTCGTTACATGCTCGTTACCGCTAAAAGTAGTGGAATTACTCCCAACACTGATTAAAACTCCTAAAACAGATAATCATCATTTAAACTGTGACCAACTTATTTGTGTGTGTGTGTGTGTGTCATTGTTTTGACTGGACTAATAAATTAGCCCGATCGCCAGTCAGCAGTTTTTCCTCGCATCTCCTCCCCTCCTCCTCCTCCTCCCATTTCTTCCCTCTCTGCACGCTCAGGACAGCAGGTCAAGGAGACGGTGATGAGGTTCATATCAGTGTGAACCACCATGTAGATTAGTACACACACACACACAGGTCTCTTCCTCTCTGTTCATGTCTCAGGTGGAGGTCAATAATGTGTTGAGCACTATTGATCTGACCGGTGATCCTCTGGGGGGGGGGGGGGGCAATGCTGCTCTGCATCCTCTACCAGCCAATCAGATCACTTGTCCTGTTATGTGTTTGTACTAGAAGAACAACAGAGACACAACGTGAGGATTAGAGTCACGGAGGATGCTCGTGACCTCGACGTGGTGTGCTCACTCCTCCCTGTGCTCACTCCTTCCTTTACTCACTCCTTCCTGTGCTCACTCCTCCCTATGCTCACTCCACTCCTTCCTTTACTCACTCCTTCCTGTGCTCACTCCTCCCTATGCTCACTCCTTCCTTTACTCACTCCTTCCTGTGCTCACTCCTCCCTATGCTCACTCCTTCCTTTACTCACTCCTTCCTGTGCTCACTCCTTCCTTTACTCACTCCTTCCTGTGCTCACTCCTCCCTGTGCTCACTCCTCCCTATGCTCACTCCTCCCTATGCTCACTCCTTCCTTTACTCACTCCTTCCTGTGCTCACTCCTCCCTGTGCTCACTCCTCCCTATGCTCACTCCTTCCTTTACTCACTCCTTCCTTTACTCACTCCTTCCTGTGCTCACTCCTCCCTGTGCTCACTCCTTCCTGTGCTCACTCTTCCCTGTGCTCACTCCTTCCTGTGCTCACTCCTTCCTGCGCTCACTCCTTCCTGTGCTCACTCCTTCCTGTGCTCACTCCTCCCTGCGCTCACTCCTTCCTGTGCTCACTCCTTCCTTTGCTCACTCCTCCCTCTCCTCTCCATACATCCAGCCTGAGAATAAATAATTCATCTCAGCTCCAGAATAAATAAATCTGTGTTGACTATTTGTAATTAGTGCAGAACTGAAGTCTGCTGAGAGTCTTCTGGCTCCTCCCATTTACCGCTTCACTTAAATACCTGTACCCCCCCCTCCCCCGCTCCTCTCTGTATTCCCCCAAGAAGACTCTCTCTCTTCCTCCACGCTTTGCCCTCGCAGGGCGTTCAAGAGCACCCCGTCGGTCAGGAAGACTCGACGACTTCATGTGACCGAGTGATTCACAGGAATATCTCTCCTTTCTTTCATCCCCCTGTCACTACTTCCTCTTCTGCCTCACTCTTGTATCTTCTAACGCTCTCTCTCTATCTCTTTCGCTCTCTCTGTGTCTCTCTCTGTCACCTGTATCTTCAAATTCATTCTCTCTCTCTTTCTCGCTCTGTCTCTTCTGTATCTTCTCATTCTCCCTCTATCCTGTATCTTCTCTCTCTCTCTCCTGTATCTTCTTATTCTCTCTCTCGCTCTGTCTCTCCTGTGTCTTCTCGCTCTCACTCCTGTATCTTCTCAGCCTCTCTCTCTCCTGGAGCGGGGGATGCCAGGGGGACAGAGTGCAGAGAGGACCTGTCTCCATAGCAACAGCTTCTGCAAGCTGCTGACACCCTACTGGGGGGTTTGAGGGGGGGGGGGGGGGGGTAGTACAGGGGTGTGTGTGTGTGTGTGTGTGTGTGTGTGTGTGTGTGTGTGTGTGTGTGTGTGTGTGTGTGTGTGTGTGTGTGTGTGTGTGTGTGTGTGTGTGTGTGTGTGTGTGTGTGTGTGTGTGTGTGATATAAGTGAGGGAGGCGAAAAGATGGAGAGAAAAGTGAGGCGGAGGCAGCCGACTCGGCTTCGTCCCCAGGGACTCGGTGGCTCATGTTCACTCACAGAATTAGCATAAAGATGGGGGAGGTGTGTGTGTGTCGTGTGCCCCCCCCCCCCTATTGTAATGTGTGTTGGTCTCAGATAGTCGGGAGAAGGGCAGCGAGTGTGTGTGTGTACTTGTGTGTCATTGGTAATGTGCGTTGTTGTCCAAGCACACAGTGTGGTTCACATGGGGGGGGGGGGCGTTGTGTGTGTGCTGGTGGAACGGTAGACGTGTGTGTGTATTGGAGGGGGAGCAAGTAAGCAAGCCCCTCCCCTGGGTCCTAAACCCCCTCCATGTTCTGGTCCTGTGGCCTGTGGTTCTCCCTGTCCGCCTCTGAAGCACTTCATGAGCCTGTGATGCAACTCTGTGTGTGTGTTTTGCGCGTTCGCGCGTGTGTGTTTGTTCCGGCGTGGTTATGTAAGCGCTCTGAACCCATTTTTGGTCTATGTGTATTGACAATAACAGTTATATCATATTTACCCCCCCGTCCTAGATGTTTTCCATACTGATTGATTGATTGTAAACTACAGTACTAATGTTTATACGTGTGTTAAATGATCCGTTATAGTCCAATACTTATATTTCCTCTAATGTTTCTCCTGAATGTGATGTGAAACGAGAGAGAGTAAGTCTCACTCGGACAGATTTGTGGAAACCACAGAAACAGTTTTTTATCTAAACTTCACTCCTTCCAGCAGCATCGAATACTCCTCAATGTTAGAATGTTTGTGTACTTTGAGTTCATGGACTGCTGTACCATCTAATAACAGTATGATTGTGTAATTTGAAGCTTTAATAGCTTAAAAAAACAGTTAAAACTCCATTTATTTGCTGATGACTTGTTGCTATGTGTTTAAGAGGTGTACATCCATTAATCACAGGGAGGATTGTAATAATGATCATTTTAGAAATGAAATAATGTGTAAACATATATAATATTATTATTATTCATAGTATAATAAATGCATAGATACATGCATTTTATTCAAATGAAGTAAAAAAGAAATTTAATATACCAACTATCATGACAACATGCCTAAGAATAAGATCAATTGTAAACTACAAAATAAAGAAAGTGTGTTTAAACTAAGATTAGGTAAATTAATAAATAATCCAAAGTGAAACTCCCTGAAACAAACCAAAACATAATCCTAATATAATATGGAAATGTGACGTGTAAAATATATATAACCAGAACTAACTATAACCACACTATAACCATAACATAACTATAACTATAACCGACACCAGATCTCTTGTTTTCATGTTTCTCAGATTTAATGAAACGTTTAAAAAATGGTGATAATTTTTTTTCTTCCTGAATCAACCATAAACTTTAATAGATGGAGTTTGCTGCTTTTGCAGGTGCAGACACTGCCCCCTACAGCAAAATGTGGAGCAGTGCATGATGCACACACACACACACACACACCCACACACACACACCTAACCGCGGCGCTTGTGTCTTTCAGAGCGCAGCGGCGGCGCCGAGCCCCGTGATGGGCAACATGCCCCCAACCGACACCATGCCAGGTGGCCCCATGCCCCCGGGCTTCTTCCAGGTGAGACTCCCCCCCACACACACACACACTTTCACCTCCCTCCCTCCGTCATCTCCATCACCTCCATCTCTCTCGCTTCCATCCGTCCACCTGATGACGGGTCAAGTGACGTCCAGGCAGCGTGTTCCATCTCGGATGGTTCATTGCGTCTCAGAGGTCAGGTCAGCTTTTAAAGCCCATTGACTGACATTCAATTGAGACACAGAAATATCCAAAATTCTTCATCTTTTTCTTTGCTTTTTACAGTTTTTCTGTAAAAAACATCTTTTATTCAGAAACCTTTCAGACTAATTTTAAGGTTCATAAGTGGTGAAAGGTCCAATATATTTATTTAATTCACTTCTGTTTTAAAGAAGAAGAATGTTTCGCCTATTGACTCCCACTTGACTCTAATTGAAATATATCCCAAATTAATTTCTTAAACAGTTTTACTGTAAAAAAAAAGAAAAGAAAATTCTTCAGGAGAAAAAAAAGGGCAGAAATATTTAGCGATTGAAAAGAAAATGTTCACGGAAATTTGTTGTGATAATCAAAAACAATTTCAAAAGTGTTCGTTGAGCTTAAAGTAGAGCGAGAACGTCCCCGACCCGTAAGAAACAACAAAACACAAATAATAATAATCTATAATGTTTTTTATGTGTAAGAAGAATATCGTGACATCTGAACAGATTATTGATGAAGTGTTTATCCACCTGTCTCCTGAGAATGGGAAAAGGTTTTAGTGTGGGAGATGGCCGTCAAACAAACACACACACACACACACAGCGGTGTGATGGACAGCGCTGGCATTTGGCAGGAGGAGCGATAAGGTGGTCGGAGAGCGAGGAAAGAAGGACAGTGACGCAATCGAAGGAAGGATGGCGAGAGAGAGAGATGAAGAAGAGGGGGAGGAAAAGAGAGGGAAATGTGAAAGATGGGAGGCCGAGTGTTTCTGTGGCTACTGACCACGCCACTGTTGAGATGATGATGGTGATGATGAGGGGATTAGCCAGAGTACGACTGTGAATATGCACGCACACACACACGCGCACACACACACACACACACATACACACACACACAGACGTGCTATTTATAACATTGGTGGGGGAGTGAGATTGGGCGACAGGGTTTGTGTGTGTGTGGGGCATTCAAGGGAGTTCGTTGTAGCGGCAAGCCTCTGGTTGTTCGCTGCGTTCGTCGTCATCTACAACAACAACAACAACAACAAGTCATTCTAAACAAACAAACTCTTATTTTCTTCATCACTTTATGTGCCAATTTATTTATATTTCCGATATCATAAAATCGTAAATCCCCCTGGAGACGCCTTCAGGTGTCGACAGTAAGAAGAGAAAGAAGAGCGCTGAGGTAGACTGTTGCGTAACCAGTTATTTATTGGGGGTCGTTGACCTCTTGGTCTCACGGGGGTGAAACGTCAGCAGTAACGCCACAGTGTCCGTAGGGGGGGGGGGGGGGGCTCCAATAAACAGGAAGCCCCTCCCTCTGCGTCTCACATCTCTTCTGTGGTCTGAAATTTTTTCCCTACTGCGTCCGGTTCCCGATGCGGCGAGCCTTTGGCATCGCTGCCCCCGTGTGGCCGCGGGGAGTACTACACCCCCGTAGGACCCCGAGATCTTTTTCTTTCCTCCGTCGTCTTCTTTTTCTTCAAGCGTTGTCTCTTTAATTCTGTGTTTTCTGTTGAGGAGTCTATGATGTAACTTTAGACTCCTCCCCCCCCCCCCCTCTTGATGGGGGTCATTCCTCCAGGTGTAATAAAAGCCCACTTGTGGGCCCTCCCTCTCTCTGACATCGCTCTTCTCTCCCAAAGGGACCACCCGGCTCTCAGCAGTCCCCCCATGCACAGCCCCCCCCACACAACCCCAGCAACCCCAGCAACCCCAGCAACCCCAGCAACCCCAGCAACCCCAGCAACACCAGCAACCCCAGCAACCCCAGCAACCCCAGCAACCCCAGCAACCCCAGCAACCCCATGATGGGACCCCATGGCCAGGTAAGGCGCTAACTCCTTCTCTCTCAACACCTGGCTCTCTTTCATTCACACCTGGCTCACCCACACACAAGCTATCTTCTCCTTCCAGCCCCCCAGCTCTAGTCCTGCCCCGCTGGTCCCTCCCAGCTACGCCATTTTTATTTTATTATATTGTATATTATATACTGCTTACTTGTTCTTGCGCCTTTTATAAATACAAACCGGGGAAAACCACGACGGACGCAAAAAACACGTGAATGTGAACTCTCAGACACACACACACACACACACACACGCACGCACACACAGAGACACACGCACACACAGAGAGACACACACAGAGACACACACACAGAGACACACACACAGAGACACACACACACACAGAGACACACACACACACAGAGAGACACACACACACAGAGACACACACACACACACAGACACACACACACACAGAGACACACGCACACACAGAGACACACACACACAGAGACACACACACAGAGACACACACACACAGAGAGACACACACACAGAGACACACACACACAGAGACACACACACACAGAGAGACACACACACAGAGACACACACACACACACAGAGAGACACACACACACACACAGAGACACACACACACAGAGAGACACACACACAGAGACACACACGCACACACAGAGAGACAGACAAACGCAGTCTTTGTGTACGAGAGAGGGAGAGAGAGGGTAGTGTAGTGTGGACATTCGCGCGGAGGCTTCTGGACGGTGTCGTTGGTCACACACACACACACACGCAGGCTGAAGTGTGTGTTCTCTGGTCTCAGCCTCATCTTCCATCGTCCATCTGTGAGTCCTGCTCCGGGTCGAGAGTGCTTGGATTGATCAATAATGGAAATGTGTGTGCGTGTGTGTGTGTGTGTGTGTGTGTGTGTCTCTCTCGCTCTCTCTCTCTCTGCAGCCTTTCATGTCACCACGGTATCCAGGAGGACCGCGCCCCGCCCTCCGAATGCCAAATCAGGTACAAGAGCAGGTTTTTGGGGTAGGGGGGGTTGCCAGTTTGTGAAGGTGTGGTTGAGCCCCTGCGTTGCCAGGTTGTGAAGGTGTGGTTGAGCCCCTGCGTTGCCAGGTTGTGAAGGTGTGGTTGAGCCCCTGCGTTGCCAGGTTGTGAAGGTGTGGTTGAGCCCCTGCGTTGCCAGGTTGTGAGTCTGCGTGTCATGTCTCTCCTCAGCCTCCGGGGGGAATCCCAGGATCTCAGCCGCTCCTGCCAAACAGTTTGGACCCGACGAGACCGCAAGGTACCAAATCCTGGTCCCCTGAAGAAGTTCATCAGTATAATAATACTCAAGCTGTAATTAATGATTATTTATAACTGAACTATTTACTTTAGTCGTTATAGTTTCCTCAAACAGACAGCACTAAAAACAATAATATAAATATCAATCAATACATTCATTTTTGATAAATGGTTCTAGGCCAATCAATAATCATCTGGTTTTATATATATACAGGACTGTCTCTCAAGAATAATATTGTGATAAAAGTTCTTTTCTGTTTTCTGTAAAAAAAAAAAAAAAAAAAACATGATTCATTACAAATCACAAACAAAATTGCAAGCCGATTATGGCTTACAGCTTAAAAAAAACTAAAAATATATCTCATAATTTAATATTTCCTCAGACCAAGTAAAAAAAGATTTATAACAGCTGAGTGTTTGTCAAGGCTCAGGAAACCCTTGCAGGTGTTTCGAGTTAATTAGATTATTCAATGATTTGTTTTTAAATAACTAGTATACTTTTTTTTTTCTCTCTAATATTATAGGATATTTGATTTTGAGTTTGAGTAAAGTGTAATAAGCCATAAAATCAAATAAATCAGAAAAAAAATTTGCAATTATGTCAGTGTATTTGTGATAGAATGCATTTGATTTTTTTTTTTTTTTTTTGATATTAAAATAAAGAACTTCATCACAATATTCTAATTTTCTGAGACAGTCCTGTATATATACAGTGCATCCGGAAAGTATTCACAGCGCTTCACTTTTTCCACATTTTGTTATGTTACAGCCTTATTCCAAAATGGATTAAATTCATTATTTTCCTCAACATTCTACACACAACAACCCATAATGACAGTGAAAACATTTTTGTGAAAATTTTTGCAAATCTTTTAAAAATAAAGAACGAAAACATAACATGTACATAAATATTCACAGGCATTGCCATGACACTCAAAATGTAGCTCAGGTGCATCCTGTTTCCACTGATCATCCTTGAGATGTTTGATTGGAGTCCACCTGTGCTAAATTCAGTTGATTGGACATGACTGAGAAAGGCACACACCTGTCTATATAAGGTATCACAGCATATCAGAGCATAAACCAAGCCATGAAGTTCAAGGAATTATCTATAGACCTCCGAGACAGAATTGTATCGAGGCACAGATCTGGCGAAGGGTACAGAAAGATTTCTGCAGCATTGAAAGTCCCAATGATCACAGTGGCCTCCATCATGCGGACATGGAAGAAGTTTGGAACCACCAGGACTCTTCCTAGAGTTGGCCGCCCAGCCAGACTGAGCGATCGGGGGAGAAGGGCCTTAGTCAGGGAGGTGACCAGGAACCCGATGGTCACTCTGACAGAGCTCCAGCGTTGTTCTATGAAGAGAGGAGAACCTTCCAGAAGGACAACCATCTCTGCAGCACTCCACAAATCAGGCCTGTTTGGTAGAGTGGCCAGACGGAAGCCACTCCTCAGTAAAAAGCACATGACAGCCCGCCTAGAGTTTGCAAAAAAGCACCTGAAGGACTCTCAGACCATGAGAAACTAAATTCTCTGGTCTGATGAAACAAAGATTGAACTCTTTGGCCTGAATGCCAAGCGTCATGTCTGGAGGAAACCAGGCACTGCTCATCACCTGGCCAACACCATCCCTACAGTGAAGCATGGTGGTGGCAGCATCATGCTGTGGGGATGTTTTTCAGCGGGAGGAACTGGGAGACTAGTCAGGATTGAGGGAAAGATGAATGCAGCAACGTACAGAGACATCCTCGATGAAAACATGCACCAAAGAGCTCTGGACCTCAGACTGGGGCGACGGTTCATCTTCCAACAGGACAACGACCCGAAGCACACAGCCCAGTAACAAAGGAGTGGCTTCGGGACAACTCTGTGAAGGTCCTTGAGTGGCCCAGCCAGAGCCCTGACTTGAACCCGATTGAACATCTCTGGAGAGATCTGAAAATGGCTGTGCACCGACGCTCCCCATCCAACCTGATGGAACTTGAGAGGTTCTGCAAAGAAGAATGGGAGAAACTGCCCAGAAATAGGTGTGCCACGCTTGTGGAATCATACCCAAGAAGACTTGAGGCTGTAATTGCTGCCAAAGGTGCTTCAACAAAGTATTGAGCAAAGGCTGTGAATACTTATGTACATGTTATGTTTTCGTTCTTTATTTTTAATAAATTTGCAAAAAACAGTTTTCACTTTGTCATTATGGGTTTTTGTGTGTAGAATGTTGAGGAAAATAATGAATTTAATCCATTTTGGAAAAAATGAAGCGCTGTGAATACTTTCCGGATGCACTGTATATATATATTGTATATGGATATATATATTTATATTGTGTGTATATATATATATTGTATTTATATATGTATAATTTGTGTGTGTATATACACTACCGTTCAAAAGTTTGGGATCACCCAGACAATTTCGTGTTTTCCATGAAAACGCACACTTTTATTTATCAAATGAGTTGCAAAATGTATAGAAAATATAGTCAAGACATTGACAAGGTTAGAAATAATGATTTGTATTTGAAGTATTAATTTTTTTCTTCAAACTTTGCTTTCGTCAAAGAATGCTCCTTTTGCAGCAATTACAGCATTGCAGACCTTTGTCATTCTAGCTGTTAATTTGTTGAGGTAATCTGTTGAAATGTCACCCCACGCTTCCTGAAGCACCTGCCACAAGTTGGATTGGCTTGATGGGCACTTCTTGCGGACCATACGGTCAAGCTGCTCCCACAACAGCTCAATGGGGTTGAGATCTGGTGACTGTGCTGGCCACTCCATTACAGACAGCAGACCAGCTGCCTGCTTCTTCCCTAAATAGTTCTTGCACAATGTGGAGGTGTGCTTTGGGTCATTGTCCTGTTGGAGGAGGAAATTGGCTCCAATCAAGCGCTGCCCACAGGGTATGGCATGGCGTTGCAAAATGGAGTGATAGCCTTCCTTATTTAAAATCCCTTTACCTGGTACAAATCTCCCACTTTACCAGCACCAAAGCAGCCCCAGACCATCACATGACCTCCACCATGCTTGACAGATGGTGTCAGGCACTCTTCCAGCATCTTTTCACCTGTTCTGCGTCTCACAAATGTTCTTCTGTGTGATCCAAACACCTCAAACTTGGATTCATCTGTCCATAACACCTTGTTCCAATCTTCCTCTGTCCAATGCCTGTGTTCTTTTGCCCATACCAATCTTTTCTTTTTATTGGCCAGTCTCAGATATGGCTTTTCTTTGCCACTCTGCCTAGAAGGCCAGCATCCCGAGTCGCCTCTTCACTGTCGACGTTGACACTGGCGTTTTGGGTACCATTTAAAGAAGCTGCCAGTTGAGGACCTGTGAGGCGTCTATTTCTCAAACTAGAGACTCTAATGTACTTGTCTTCTTGCTGAGTTGTGCACCGGGGCCTCCCACTTCTCTTTCTGCTCTGGTTAGAGCCCGTTTGTGCTGTTCTCTGAAGGGAGTAGTACACACCGCTGTAGGACATTTTCAGTTTTTTTGCAATTTCTCGCATGGAATAGCCTTCATTTCTAAGAACAAGAATAGACTGGCGAGTTTCACATGAAAGTTCTTTTTTTCTGGCCATTTTGAGCTATCGAACCCACAAATGTGATGCTCCAGATGATCAACTAGCTCAAAGGAAGGCCAGTTTTATAGCTTCTCTCAACAACAAAACAGTTTTCAGCTGTGCTAACATAATTGCACAAGGGTTTTCTAATCATCCATTAGTCTTCTAAGGCGATTAGCAAACACAATGTACCATTAGAACACTGGAGTGATAGTTGCTGGAAATGGGCCTCTATACACCTCTGGAGATATTTCATTAGAAACCAGACGTTTCCACCTAGAATAGTCATTTACCACATTAACAATGTATAGAGTATATTTCTGATTGATTTAATGTTATCTTCATTCAAAAAAACAATGCTTTTCTTTGAAAAATAAGGAAATTTCTAAGTGATCCCAAACTTTTGAACGGTAGTGTATATATATATTATATAATTTGTATTATCTAGTTTGAAACCAGAATAATTTGCTTTCTTAGTGATAATAAAAATAAGGATTAAGGCTCAAGAAGTTGCTTTTTTTAAAGATTAAAAACATAAATGAGATTAAGAAAAAGCTGCAATTTCTCATATTGGAAAAAATATTTAAAATGTTATGTTTGTTTGATGGTTAAAATGTTTAATCAAATACTATCATCTTTATTATTTACCAATTTAATACCAATCATCTTACACAACGCCCAATATATTTCTGGTTACTGACCTCTGGTGTATTATGGGATGTGTGACTTTGTGGGTCTGCTGCCGCAGGACATCCCAACATGGGCGGACCGATGAGAATGAACCCGCCTCGAGGGATGGCCATGGGCCCACAGGTACACACACACACAGACACACACAGACACACACAGATTATATTACTATTGAATGTTAATTTGACTGGTGAAGATTAGACGGGGTTATGAGTTATATTAATGTCATAAAACTGATTTATTCATTTAACATGTTTATATTTGCTCTTTTGTGGCTCATATTACATCTTTCTTGAGTCTAGACGATATAAAACATGGCACAAGAGGGTGAAAATAATTAGATTTCTCCTCGTTAGTATCAACAATACCAGGAAGTTGTTGTTGAGAATCAATAAAGGCGTCTCGTTGTCTTAACAGAATTACGGCGGCATGAGGCCTCCTCCCAACTCCATGGGCGGCCCGATGCCCGGAGTGAACATGTGAGTTTAAAACGACAAATTTGGGTTTTTATTGTTTTTTTACATTTTATTTTGCCCTTTTAAAAAATGTCTCTCTTCCCTTTTTTCTTTCTTCCTCTTCTTTACATCAGGGGCCCCGGAGGACGAGGGCCTTGGCCAGGACCTAACGCCAACTCTGTGAGTGAGAAACGCCATGTCCTTTTTATATATATATATATATCCAGACACAGTCAGGACCATCAATATTTGGACATTGACACAGTTTCCATCCTTTGGGCTCTGAACACAATGGATTTTGAATGAAACGATCAGGATGAGCTTTAAGAGCAGACGTTCTGCTTTCATTTGAGGGTCTTTACGTCCACATCAGGTGAACGGTGTAGGAGTTACAACACATTTTATACGTGGACCCTCCTTTATAAGGGACCAAAAGTAATTGGACAAACTAACATCATCATCATTGTAATTGTCCATTTTAATACTTGGTTGTAAATCCTTTGCAGTCAATGACAGCCTGAAGTCTGGAACCAGAGACGTCACCAGGCGCTGGGTTCATCCCTGGTGACGCTCTGCAGGCCTCGACTGCCACCGTCTTCACTTCCTGAAGCTTCTTGGGCCGTCGTCCCTTCAGTTTGGTCTTCAGCAAGTGAAATGCAGCTCCATTGGCTTCAGGTCAGGTGGTTGACTTGGCCATCGCAGAACATTACACCTCTTTGCCTTAAAAAGCTCTCTGGTTGCTGTCGCACTATGCTAAAGACCTGGATGACAGAATAATTATTTCCCTGGTGAAGGAAAACCCTTCACAACAGTTGGCCAGATCCAGAACACTCTCCAGTAGGTAGTCTGTGTCAAAGTCAACCAGAAGACTTCACCAGAGTAAATACAGAGGCTTCACCACAAGATGTAAACCATTGGTGAGCCTCAACAACAAGAAACCCAGATTAGAGTTTGCCAAAAAACATCTAAAAGAGCTGTACAGTTGTGGAACAACATCCTATGGACAGATGAGACAAAGATCAACTTCTACCAGAATGATGGGAAGAGAAGAGTCTGGAGAAGAGAAGGAACTGCTCCTGATCCAAAGCATAGCACCTCCTCAGTGAAGCCTGGTGGAGGGAGTGTGATGGCGTGGGCATGTATGGCTGCCAGTGGAACTGGTTCCCTTGTATTTATTGATGATGTGACTGCTGACAGAAGCAGGAGGATGAATTCTGAAGTGTTTGGGGACATATTATCTGCTCATATTCAGCCAAATGCTTCAGAACTCACAGCTTTTTAAGGCAAAGAGGTGTAATGTTCTGCGATGGCCAAGTCAACCACCTGACCTGAAGCCAATGGAGCTGCATTTCACTTGCTGAAGACCAAACTGAAGGGACGATGGCCCAAGAAGCTTCAGGAAGTGAAGACGGTGGCAGTCGAGGCCTGCAGAGCGTCACCAGGGATGAACCCAGCGCGTGGTGACGTCTCTGGTTCCAGACTTCAGGCTGTCATTGACTGCAAAGGATTTACAACCAAGTATTAAAATGGACAATTACAATGATGATGATGTTAGTTTGTCCAATTACTTTCGGTCCCTTATAAAGGAGGGTCCATGTATAAAATGTGTTGTAACTCCTACACCGTTCACCTGATGTGGACGTAAAGACCCTCAAATGAAAGCAGAACGTCTGCTCTTAAAGCTCATCCTGATCGTTTCATTCAAAATCCATTGTGGTGTTCAGAGCCCAAAGGATGGAAACTGTGTCAATGTCCAAATATTGATGGTCCTGACTGTATATACATATTTCTATGTATATATATATATATATTGTGTGTAGGTATATAATATATATTTATACATATAATATGTATTTATTTATTTATATATATATATATTATATATTAAAAATATATATTTATTACATATAAAAATGTATATATTTGTATAATATATATTATATGTTTTTATATATACAAGACCACGTAAAGATGTCTAGATCTGATGCTCTTCATCTTCTTCACTCTCAGATAGCGTACTCCTCCTCTTCTCCAGGGAACTACGTGGTGAGTTCAAATTCGTCGGCTTTTAGACATTATTTCAATGTTTCCGATTTAATAATTTTAACCTAAATCCCCGATTGTTTCTGTCTCTCTCTCTCACCCCTCCCCCTCCCTCTCTCAGGGTCCTCCGGGCGGAGGAGGTCCACCTGGAACCCCCATCATGCCCAGTCCAGGAGGTGCGTCAGTGTGCAAAAAATAGACGTGTCTCTCATTTCCTGTTTTCCAAATCGAGCATGAACGCGTCACCTCATCAAACCAACTATCAGTGTTTATTTTTACATTTCGTTATTTGTTCATTTTCTTCTATTCAGATTCCACCAACTCCAGTGAGAACATCTACACGATGATGAACCCCATCGGGCCGGGCGGCAACAGACCCAACGTGAGTCTCAGGAACACCGAATATCTCCTCATGTCGTTTTCCAGGCTTGTTTTTTCTTCCGGGAAATCTGCAGATGCTGATGGCGGGGGGGGGGTTACATTCTGGATGTGGTTGTCATGATTGTTCTTGTCCCCAGTTCCCTATGGGACCCGGGCCTGACGGGCCAATGGGAGCCATGGGAGCCATGGAGCCGCACCACATGAACGGATCACTAGGTGGGTGTCATGGAAAACCTGGGAAAGTCCTGGAATATTAAAATGGTTATTCCCAGGCTTGGAAAAATCCTTAAAAAATTCAATCCACAGTTTTGGAAAAGTCCTGAAAAAGTTGTTATATTCATATGTTCATTTACTCTGAGTTTTAAAAAGAATGACGCTCTAAATATAAGTAGACATAAGCTCATTCATAACCGCACATTGGTCATGTGGATGAACCCTGTCCATTGGTCATGTGGATGAACCCTGTTTATTGGTCATGTGGATGAACCCTGTTCATTGGTCATGTGGATGAACCCTGTCCATTGGTCATGTGGATGAACCCTGTCCATTGGTCACCATGTGGATGAACCCTGGGCTTTAAAGGTGGTGGGCGGGGCTTTAGAAATCACTGATGTACAATGTAAACACTGCTTTTTATCTGACCTTTAAGTTGACCTTGAGCTCTGACTCTTCCTCCTCAGGGTCCGGGGACATGGACGGGTTGCCAAAGGTAAGTGAAGTGTTCTCGTCTTTTAAAACTCTAATATAATGTTATTATAACCTTAGTGAAGCTGTCTTTCTGATGACCCTGTTGCCCCCCCCCCCTCTCCCCTCCAGAGCTCCCCTAACAACATGGGAGGCATGAACAACCCTCCTGGGACGCCGAGGGACGACGGAGAAATGGGCGGAAACTTCTTGAACCCGTTTCAAAACGAAAGTGTGAGTGGAGCGATCGACCAGCATCTCACGACCCTTACCGGTTACCGTCACCCTTCAGGGGGTTTACCCGTTAGGGTTAACCTTGACGGTTACCCTCAATGGTTACCATTGACAGGGTTACCCTTACCCTTAACGGGGTTACCCTTAGCAGTTCCCCTTAATGGTTACCCTTGACTATTACCCTTAGCGGGGCTACCCTTAAAGGTTACTCTTAAAAGTTTCCCTTGATGGTTTCCCTCAAACCAGCGCCAGAAAGCAGCAGAGGGGTCGCCTCATTTATCAATATTGATCTGTTTTGGTCCATTTCTTGTCTTTAATGTCTTTAATGTCTTTAATGCCCAACGCGTCTTCTTGTCCAAAGAGACGTTACTGACGCTTCTAAGAAGTTTAATAGTACCAGAGCGGTTTGGGGGGGTCTGCAGAGCCTTAAAGCTGATCCCTCATGCTTTCAAGGAATCACCATGTATTATATATTATATATATATTATATAATATATATATATATACCCACATATTTTGAGCCATTAGAATCTGCACGTTCTCATGACTTTACGCTTTGAAATACACTTAAGTTTGTAAATCTAAATTTGGATTCACTAAATTGATTTAGTTTAAAGATCAGTTATAACGTGATAATATTGATCACTACCCAGTTCCAACCATCAGAGGTATGAAGATAACTTACCGACTGAAGCCGGTGCTGCTCTCGCTCTGCAGGCCTTGAGCGCCCTCTGGTGTTTACATGTTGTCGGTGACACATCCACTCATCTGTCCCCCCCCCCCTCTCTCTCTTTTCAGTATTCACCCAACATGACAATGAGTGTGTGATTTTTATTTTATCCTCTTTTTTTGTATTTTTCTTTAACCCCGCCCCCTTTCTTCTGCCCCCTGCACCTGATTTATTTTTATGAAAAAAAAAAAATCACCACGGATTGGACCCGTCCCCCCTCCTCCTCCTCACCTTCCCCACCGATACGGGATCCGCTATCTCCCCGACGCACAGCATTCTGGGACGGCCCTCGAGCATGCTGGGACTCTACTTGAGACGGGCCCTCCCGGAGCAGCGTGCAACATGGCCGCCGGTCTGAACAGGAAGCGGTCGCGGGGCAACAGGAAGAGCCTCCTCTCCGACCACGGCGCTGGCCCCCCCCCCGGCTTCCTGTCGGGCTCCAGACAATGAGGATAAAGGGAGGGAGGAGAGAGGACAGAGGAGACTGGGTAAGGACGCACAGCTGGAAGCTTTTCAACCATGACTTTGGACTCTTGGATTCAGTTGAGGGTCAAATGAAAGACCCCCCTCTCTCTCTCTCACGCCCCCACACACACACACACACACACACACACACACACACACACACACACACACATTGTTTACTCTGTGTGTACATTTTTAACAGAGTTGTTGTAGTCAGTGAACTTTTCCCCCCTCCATGTTTTTTTGTGTGTATGTATTACATTGCTATTTTTATTATTGTATTATTGTTATTATTAATGATATTTGGTATGATCATTTTTAAGATTAGGTTCTATAATTTCTGTTTCTACGGGCACGTTATTCTGATGAAGACACGGCTCCACGCTGCCCCCTGCTGGTGGATCTCGTCCATCGCGGTACTGATTGGCCCTTTTCTTTTCTTTCTTTTCTCTTCTTCCTTCTCAAACCTTCTACATTTTTTCTAACTCCTTGTTCAACAAACCAGAAGAAGAAGAGGAGGAAGCGGCTCCTGTTTCAGTAGCAGTGAAACGCACAGCTCTATTTATTTATGTCCTTTACTTTATGAATCATTGTTACTTTTTTAAAGTGTTATCCCTGTTTTATTTTAATTTTACATTTTTTTGTTATTGCAGAACTAGTAGCAACTGTGTGTAAATATGCAGATCCGGTCAGCAGCGTCTCCTCCGTATGACATCATCACCCCCACCCCCCCCACGTTAGGCCTCCGCTCCTCTGCTGAACTGTACCGAGCACTTGGACCGTCTCCGTCTGCCGATGAGTCCTCAAGACACTGTGATGTACGTTTACGTTAGTTTTATGGACGCTTCCGTTAGCTTAGCTTAGCTCAGACATGTTGTGAGCTCCTTCTGGCTCAAAGCAGGAAGAGGAGGAGCTCTGTTGAGTGTGAAGGAGTGGCCTCCCTCCGCCCACCTTGAAGAAAATGACCTTCCCCCCCTCACTCTTCCTCAGCAGTGACACTCTCGCACCTCTGAATTCTGTTTTCTTTACAACTCTCACCATCTTTGTTGTATTACATTTTCTTTTTTTTGTTCTGTAAATACTGTAAAATGCATTTTGATATCATTGACATGTTTTGATATTTTCAAATCGCAGCATGTGTGTGTGTGTGTGTGTGTGTGTTCAGAAACTGGAGCTGCTATGGACTATTATGCTATTTCACCTCATCACAGATGTCGAGGGGCCTCGAAGGAGGAAAGAGGAGGGAGGAGGTGCTCTGAAGGCCTTTAGCTAACTCATTGTCGCACACGTTTTTTTCAAATTCAACCCTGTCCAGGGGCCTCCCTCCTCTGCCCTGGAGAAGAAGGAGGGGGGGGGGGGGTGTGAGTGATTTTTTTTCACTCTGTGCAGGAACGGAAATTAAATCGGAGGCCGGTTTTTCACAATAAAATGCATCCCTTCCACTGAGTTTGAACTTCCCTCTACCAGAGGACACAGACTTTTACCATGAAGGATTTTATTTTGTAATCTATTTAAAAATGGGGCCGGGGGAAGAAATGTTTTTTTTTGGGGGGGGGGGGGGGGGTAAAAGAGGAGAAATTTAAAAAATCAAATGAAGGGAGCGATTTGTTCCTTCTCTGCTATTCCTCCTGTTGTATGAATGCAGTGGAGTCTCTCTCTCACACGTTGATCATTTCTGTATTTCTATCGTGCTGATGTATAAACTGTAACATTCAGGGGCCGGAGGGGAAGAGGATGTTTTTATTTTGTATTTTATTTTGAAGGGAGTAAAATAATTTGTTTCTGTTCAGTTCCTGATGATAATAATAATTTGTTCTCCTCTTGATGACAAGGCAGTATTGAAGATGAGCGTTGTCTCTCATGTTAGGGTAGTCCAGATCCTAAATGTTCTAAGTGTAGAGGTTTCCTTCTTCGTACGTTTCTTTATATTGTAAAGTTTCTTTAGACAAAAAATGTTATTGCTTATTGGAAGAAGAAAAAAATAAGGTGGGAAAACTGCATTGATAATAAATGTCTTTATTTTAATTTTATTTTATTTCCAGTCGTCAGTGGTTTTTTGCCTGTGTCCCTTGTTGTAGATACATATTAAAACAAATAAAATGACTTTACTCCTTTTGCCATGAACATGCATATCTTTTGACTGGAAGAGAGGAAGAGGAGATCATCTTCATCACTTTTCAACAGGAACTTTTAGAGTTCGACATTCTGTAGATTTGATGTCATTGACATTGAAGTTATAATAAATCTGTATTTTCTGATTAAAGATGTGCTTTTGGTTTCTTACCATAAGCACCGAGTTTTACCATTTAATTAAAAATAAACACTTTATATTGATTTAGTCTTCAGCCCGGCTGTAACGGTTCACCTTTGTAAAGCATTGGATTAAAAACATTACTCTTAATTTTTTATTCGTTTGTTGATCAGACGGGTCAAAGATTATTTATTGTATTTTATTTTGACAGTTTCATCACAAATATTAACTAATTATATTTATTTATGCTGTATATATATTAATATATATATTCTTTTGTTATTCATTTTTTGTCATTTATTGAGTACTTGTGTTATAAAACTATTGTAATATGCTTATAAATATATACTGTACATATAGATATATATACTCTCTTATATATATTGTATATATATATGTATATACATATATATACAGTATATATTTATATATATGAATGTATACAGTATATATATTTATATATAAACTATATATAGTGTATATATATATACACTACCGTTCAAAAGTTTGGGGTCACCCAGACAATTTCGTGTCTTCCATGAAAACTCACACTTTTATTTATCAAATGAATTGAACATTTCATAGAACATATAGTCAAGACATTGACAAGGTTAGAAATAATGATTAATATTTGAAGTATTAATTTTGTTCTACAAACTTCAAGCTCAAAGGAAGGCCAGTTGTATAGCTTATATCACCAGCATAACTGTTTTCAGCTGTGCTAGCATAATTGCACAAGGGTTTTCTAATCAGATATTAGTCTTCTAAGGCGATTAGCAAACACAATGTACCATTAGAACACTGGAGTGATAGTTGATGGAAATGGGCCTCTATACACCTATGGAGATATTTCATTAGAAACCAGACGTTTCCACCTAGAATAGTCATTTACCACATTAACAATGTATAGTGTGTATTTTTGATTAATGTTATCTTTATTGAAAAAACAGTGCTTTTCTTTGAAAAATAAAGACATTTCTAAGTGACCCCAAACTTTTGAACGGCAGTGTATATTTATAAATATATTGTAATATTTATATATATATATATATATACAGGACTGTCTCAGAAAATTAGAATATTGTGATAAAGTTCTTTATTTTCTGTAATGCAATTAAAAAAACAAAAATGTCATGCATTCTGGATTCATTACAAATCAACTGAAATATTGCAAGCCTTTTATTCTTTTAATATTGCTGATTATGGCTTACAGCTTAAGAAAACTCAAATATCCTATCTCTAAATATTAGAATATCATGAAAAAGTATACTAGTAGGGTATTAAACAAATCACTTGAATCGTCTAATTAACTCGAAACACCTGCAAGGGTTTCCTGAGCCTTGACAAACACTCAGCTTGGTTCAGTAAACTAAATCACAAGTATGGGGAAGACTGCTGATCTGACTGCTGTCCAGAGGACCATCATTGACACCCTCCATCAGGAGGGTAAGACACAAAAGAAGTTTCTCAAAGAGCAAGCTGTTCACAGAGTGCAGTTTCAAAGCACATCCACAAAAGTCTGTTGGAAGGGGAAATGTGGCAGGAAACGCTGCACAACCAAGAGAGATGACCGCAGCCTTAACAGCATTGTGAAGAAGAGTCGCCCAGAATTTGGGGAGCTTCAAAGACAGTGGACTGAAGCTGGAGTCCGGGTATCAGAAGCCACTGTTCACAGACGTGTCCGCAAATGGGCTACAATAGCAGATTCCCATGGTCAAGCCACTTCTGAACTCAAGACAACGGAAGAAGCGTCTGACTTGGGCTATGGAAAAGAAGCACTGGACAGTTGCAGAGTGGTCCAAAGTCCTCTTTTCAGACGAAAGCAAGTGTTGTATTTCATTTGGAAGTCAAGGCGCCAGAGTCTGGAGAAAGGCTGGAGAGGCGCAAAATCCAAGTTGCTTGAAATCCAGTGTGAAGTTCCCACAGTCAGTGATGGTTTGGGGAGCCATGTCAGCTGCTGGTGTTGGTCCACTGTGTTTCATCAAGTCCAGAGTAAATGCAGCTGTGTACCAAGAGATTTTAGAGCACTACATGCTTCCGCCTGCTGAAAAGCTCTATGGAGATGAGGATTTCATTTTCCAGCATGATCTGGCACCTGCCCACAGTGCCAAAACCACCAGTAACTGGTGTACTGACCATGGCATTACTGTCCTCGATTGGCCTGCCAATTCCCTGACCTGAACCCCATAGAGAATTTGTGGGGTATTATGAAGAAGAAGCTGAAAGACACCAGACCCAACAATGCAAATGAGCTAAAGGCCGCTATTGAAGCATCCTGGGCATCCATAAACCCTCAGCAATGCCACAGGCTGATTGCCTCCATGCCACGCCGCATTGATGCAGTAATCCGTGCAAAAGGATTCCCAACCAAGTACTGAGTGCATTAATGGACATTTTCAAATGTTTGATTTTGTTTTGCTGTTATAAATCTTTTTTTCTACTTGGTCTGAGGAAATATTCAAATTTTATGAGATAGGATTTTAGAGTTTTCTTAAGCTGTAAGTCATAATCAGCAATATTAAAAGAATAAAAGGCTTGCAATATTTCAGTTGATTTGTAATGAATCCAGAATGCATGACATTTTTGTTTTTTTAATTGCATTACAGAAAATAAAGAACTTTATCACAATATTCTAATTTTCTGAGACAGTCCTGTATATAGATATATATATATACAGTATATATATATTTATATCAATGATTTCTCCTCCTGCTGCACCCAGTGACCTCTTGCTCCTCTCGCTGCAGCAGGAGGCCAGGGAGGAGGCCTTGGGGACGCTCTGGCTGAAGAGGAGGAGGAGGAGGGAGGAGGGCGAGGCAGAAACACCACGCTCCTGCTTCTGGGCACCTGGAGGTCAACTATGGGCGGGAGGTGAAGAGGAGGAGGAGGAGGAGGAGGAGGAGGAGTCGAGAGGGAGGGGAGGGTGTTCCTGCGGAGTCGGGCGCCGGACGCCGTGCAGGGAGGAAGCTTCTTGACGTCCGGCATCGAACCTCCGGGCGTCAGGCGCCGCTCGGGGAGCGAGCTTGCCTCCTCCGGGAGGGAGAGGACCGACTGGGAGAGGAGAACATCTCCAAAGCGGTTCCTCCTCCTCGGACCCGCGCCCTCCTTCCTCTCCTCCATCCCGGACTCCTCGTCTTCTCCTCCTCCTCCTCTCGCCCTCCTCGAATCCTCGTCTCTTCCTCTTCCTCCTCTTCTCTCCCTTCTCGACTCCTCTTCTTCTTCTCTTCCTCCTCCTCTCTCCCTCCTTGACTCATCCTCCCTCACGCCCTCCTCGTAGATCCGGTTCAGGCGGGCCAGGTTCTGGATGGCGAGCCACGGTTCAGACAGCACTCTCTGTCTGGGCTCTCGGGGGGAAGACTGCTGCTTCCTGATTGGCCTAAAGGACACACACACACACACACACACACACACACACACACACTCAGTGGAAAAGACGCACACTTCTTCCTGAAGGTTCCTCTATCCACGGGGTTTCCTTACCGAGGTCCTACAGATACAGGGGCTGCTAATGGACTTCACGCATACATACTTGATGCTACTATCAAAATCTCCCACAATCCAATGCAAAAAAAGGAGGGGTGCAAAGGGCAAACCTCTCACCCTGACCACACATTTACTCCACTTTTATTCTGAAATAATTTTTTCAGCTCCAGCAGGTGACCTTCAACTGAAGAGAACGAAAGGTCAGCGTGACTCACTCGCTCCTCCTCCTCCTCCTCTGAAGTCGAAGACGTTGTCTCCTCCTCGGGGGGATCCGGTGTTCCGGAGCACGATGTCTGACGGGAACATGCAGGACACCGGCGAGGAGGTGGGGCACGGGGGAACGTTCAAGTAGTGCCGGGTCACCGGGCCTCCGGTCACGCCCGTCTCCGTGGCGATGATGATTATGTCACGGCCCCGGGCCCGGCAGGCGTCCACCAGCACCTGAAGAAACACAAGGTATCGGATGGATTTATGGTTTAGTAGTATATATCTATATATTTATTATTTAATATAAATATATATAATTATATATATATATACAGATATTCAATATACATATTATTATTATATATATTATATACACACACATATATCATATAAATATATATTTATATATAATATAATAAATATATATATTAAGTATATATATATTATTTAGATACATATATTATTATATATATAATATTGTATATATATAATATTGTATATATATATATTTATTATTTTTAATGTCTGACCTTCAGCGTGGGCCGGTGCTGTGCGTTGATGGCGTACACCAGCGCCGAGGCTCCGGACTCGTCCTCCGCGCTCGGGTCGGCTCCGGCGGCCAGCAGGGCGGACGCCACCCGGGCGCCGGCCTGCTCCATGCAGGCGTACATCAGGGCGGTGCGGCCGGCCCGGTCCCTCACGTTGGGGTCCGCCTGATTGGTCCACACAGGGAAAACCTCAGCTGTGGCCCAGTGGGGGGTCTATACATATATATATATATGTATATGTATATATATATATGTATATGCATATATATATGGGGGATTGATGAAGTCTGACCTTGTTGCGGAGCAGGTAGGTGAGCAGCTGTAGCGGCGCCGGCCCGGCGGGCTCCCCCCTCAGGGCCCGGCAGGCCGCCAGCAGCGGGGTCGCTCCTCCGGGGTCGCTGCCGTTGACCCGGGCGCCGCCTTCCACCAGCAGGCAGACCAGGCGCAGCTTGCAGGAGGCCTCCGCCATGATGAGGGGGCTGCTGTCAGACAGGGGGTCCGCCATGGCCTGGAGGTCACGTATAGGGTGAGGTTAAAGTTCCATGGACATATACGGTATATTAATATATATATTAATATTTATATATATATATATATATATATATATATATATATAAATAACAGAGCGTTGGGCTCACCTGGGCTCCTTCTCCAACTGGAAGGAAGTGACCCTGAGCTCCTCCACGTGAAGACATCACCTGGACGCTTCGGGGTGAAGATGTCGCATCAACCCGCAGGACAAAGAAGTGAGAGACCCATCCTTTCATCCTCTAACCTCCGTCTCTTCCCTCCTCTGCCCTTGCTGGGCTGAGCGGAGGTCCGGCCCCCCACACTGGGGGGGCCGGAGGCCCAAAATGTCACCTACAAAGACCCCGAGGCCTTTGATACGAGTTGGCTTTGAACCGGTTCTCACCTGCTTCAAAGACACACACACACACACATGCACACACAAACACACATGCACACACACGCATACACACACACGCATGCATGCACACACACGCATGCACACACTCACACACACACAGCGTCAGTGTTCTTTCCCACTCTGTTCTATCAAATGCACAAGTTGTTTCGTATATATATAATATAACTTTTATTTTTTGGGATATTTTAAACGAATGGTTTATACTTGTAACCGTGTATTTATACACAGACGCTTGTGAGGCCTCTTTTATTCTGAAAAACAGCAGAGTGCATTGTGGGTCCTTAGTGTTTCTAACTCCAGACCGTCACAGCATAGCTGTGTGTTTGTTTTTATTTAATTATTGTTTTTATCTTAAAAAGAGGGAGTGGGGGCATGCGACGCAGAAGTGGTGACGTCAGCCCTCCGGTCTCTCAGCCAATGAGTTCCGCAACAGCCGCCATGACGTCACGCGCCCTACTCCGGAATAGCGCGCGGCGGCGGAGGAGCAACAGCATCGGCGCGAGCGCGGAGCCCCGTGTCGCCTTCCGCTCTCTCTGTCTCGCGCGCTCTCTCTTTCCCGCCAGCCGGGGTTGTTTTTGTTTAAGTGAGCTTTTTGTGTCGGTCCCGGTAAGGAGCCCCCCTCCCCTCTGCCCCCGGTGAGCGGGATGTCGGTGCTGAAGGAGAAACGGTGCTACGGGCTGTCCGGCGGCAACAGGAGCGGCGGACACGTCTCCGTGATTCACGTCAAGCTAACTGACAGCGCGGCGCGAGCCATTGAGGACGGAAAGGTAGGTTATTGTTTTAGGAAAGCAGTCCTCTGAAACGAGCCGTTAGCGGGGTATTGTTGCACCACTTCGGTCAAAGAGAGGAGGGGGAGGAGGAGAAGGGGGAGGAGGAGGCGGGTACAGGGTCCCCATTACTTAAAAAACAAATGGAGAAGAAGAAAAAAAGGGCGGGTTTGGGATTCTTCTTCTTCATGTCAGCGAAGTTCACCGCCGTCTTCTTCGTGTGGAAACGCCGTGAGACGTGAACGCGCGTTGAATAATGCAACATGGAAACCGTTCTCCGTGCGGGGCGCGAGCCTCTGGTCAAGGAGCTACAAGTAGTGCGCGTGGGAGGGGGGAGAGAAAGGAATCAGGGGGGGGGGGGGGTTGCGTTTGAGAGATGGAATTCTTCTTCTTTGTAAACATTAAGGGAGTTGTAGGCGTTGTTGTTGTGTAGGTTAAAGGAGAGAGATGGACATATTTGAATTAGAATCCAAACATTGAATGAAGAGAGAGAGAGAGGAGAAGAGAGGGAGAGAAGACAAAGACACAGAGAGAGGGAGAGAGAGACAGAGGTCACTTCCTCTTAACCCGGTTAGGTTAGGTCAGGTGTCTCACCTCCCTAGTTTTTCTTGTTATGAGGCAGACAGGAGGGAGCGGAAAGCACCCGTCTCAGCCTCCACATACACACTCAGTGCCGCTGTGTGCGTCTCTGTGTCTCTTTGAGTGTGTGTCTATTCATAACCCACAAAAACAACAACCACCACGAGGCCTCCTGCACCCACGGGTGGCCTCACTAGTCCACGAGCCGGTCGCCATGGTGACCTGAGACCTTCTGTAACGTCAGTCTGAAGAGGAAAGTACCACCACAACAACTACAACAATTAATGTTTTGGGGGGCTGAGGAAATGTTCATCATCATGAAGGATCCACCAATACCTGATCAATAACTGATACACAGGTCAATGAGGGAATCCACTGTGTGTGTGTGTGTGTGTGTCTTGTGTGTGAGAGAATGTCTCCTGTGTGTCCTGAATGTGTGTGTGTGTGTCTCCTGTGTCTGTGTGTGTCCTGTTTTTGTACGTGTGTGTGTGTGTGTGGGAGAATGTGTCTCCTGAATGTGTGTGTGTCTATGTCTCCTGTGTGTATTTCTCCTGTGTGTGTGTCTCCTGTGTGTGTGTGTGTATTTCTCCTGTGTGTATGTCTCGTGTGTGTGTGTGTGTGTGTGTATGTCTCCTGTGTGTGTGTGTATGTCTGATGTGTGTGTCTCCTGTGTGTGTGTGTGTGTGTGTGTGTGTATGTCTCCTGTGTGTGTGTGTGTGTGTCTCCCGTGTGTGTGTGTGTATGTCTCCTGTGTATGTGTGTGTGTATGTCTCCTGTGTGTGTGTGTGTGTGTGTGTATGTCTCCTGTGTGTGTGTGTGTGTGTCTCCTGTGTGTGTGTATGTCTCCTATGTGTGTGTGTGTGTGTGTATGTCTCCTGTGTGTGTGTGTGTATGTCTCCCGTGTGTGTGTGTGTATGTCTCCTGTGTATGTGTGTGTGTGTGTGTGTATGTCTCCTGTGTGTGTGTGTGTGTGTGTATGTCTCCTGTGTGTGTGTGTGTGTCCTATATAATCAATGTGTCTTTCTCTTCAGGGTTGGTCCTCCGGTCCCACCATCTGTTTCAACGGCACCAAAGGGGTGAGAGGAGCCACCTGTTACCATTCATCAACAACAACAACACCGCCGTGGTGAGGATGTTGATGTTGACTCTCGCTGCTTCTCCTCAGATCATCTCCGTTCCTCGCTCAGAGAACGCCGCCGAGATGAGCGTCTTCCACTTCGGCCTGAGTGACGTCGCCCGCGACAACCCTCACGGCAGCTTCGACTGCTTCCAGCAGTACGGCTCCGGGTAAACAAACAAACAACAACATGTTCTATTACATCTGTGTTATTGTTCATAACCCCTCTGCTCCTCCTCCTCCTCCTCCTCCTCAGGTCCTCCGAGGAGCTTTCGTGTCTCGGGGTGATTCAGAAGAAGCTGACGGTCAACGCCACGGACGACTCGTACGACAAGGCTCGGCAGAGCATGGCGCAGGCCGAGGAGGAGACGCGCAGCCGGGGCGCCATCGTCATCAAGCAGGGGGCGCGGCTCCACGGTAGGAGACGCCGCCAGACATGTACAGAAATAAATATATATATTTAAAATCCAACACATCAAAGAAAAAGAAAGTCGGCCATGTCGGATCAGTTGCCGTCGGTCTTCTTCTTCTGCAGGTTCTCGTCCCGTTGGCCTTGTTTTCTACGACACACACACACACACACACACACAGGAGACAGACATACACACAGGAGACACACACACACACAGGAGACACACACACACATACAGAGGAGACACACAAAGAGGAAACACACTCCCTCTCACTCACACACAGTCATGTTGATGTTTGGTGAGTTCAGTGGAAGCTCGTGCAAGCTTCGTCTCTTCTTCTTCTCTTCTCCTGTTTGTCTTCTCTTCTTCTTCTCTTCTTATCATCTCCTCTCTTATCTTTTTATTATTCACAAGTCCTCCATGTCCGCTTCCTCTGGTGAAATGTGTCTCTTTTAGAAACTATCGTTCTCACACATTTAAATGCAAGATTGTAGCATGTGCTCCTCTTCCTCCCCTCAGGTAAGAAGGTGAGGGTACGCGCTCCGGGCCCGGCACTGGCCGGCCTGACCAAACCCCGACACCCCGTCCGGCCCCGCTCGCTCCTCCCCGCCGCCGCAAAAATGGGCGGCGTCCACGCCGCCGCCATAGCAACCAAGCCGAAGAGGGCGGCGTGCGCGTCCAACGGGAAGAGCGGCGTGCAGGAGCGGCGGCTCGGGGAGCGGCGGCTCGGGGAGCGGCTCGCCCACCTGCTGGCCCTGAGGCCCTACACCAGGCCCGAGCTCATCCTCCGGCTGCAGAGGGACGGGCTGACGGACGCAGAAAAGGACCGGCTGGACGCCGAGCTCCTGGAGGTACACGGGGACCAGGGCGGCCGCCGGGGCCCGGAAACGGTTCCTCAGAGTCACAGAAGAACCGTTTCTGGCTCCTCAAAGAACCTTTCAACCCAGGGTTCTCTAAAGAACCATGTCCTTAAAGGTTCTCAAAAAACCTTCAACATGGTTCTCCAGTAGAACCACAAAACCTCTAAAAGAACCATTTAAGAACCTTTATTTATTTGTGTGTGTAGGTGGGTCAGCTCACAAGAGACAACACCTTCCTCCTGAAGGACGTGTTGTTCAAGGAGCTGCAGAGAGACTGGCCGGGCTACACGGCCAGAGACCAGCAGCTGCTCAAGAGGATCTTCATCAGGTACCAGGGTCACCTCTTCTTCTCACTCCCTTACTCTCTTCTTACTCCCTTCCTACTCACTTCTCACTCCCTTACTCTCTTCTTACTCCCTTCTCACTCCCTTGCTCCCTTCTCACTCCCTTCTTACTCCCTTCTCACTCCCTTCTTACTCTTTTCTTACTCCCTTCTCACTCCCTTACTCTCTTCTTACTCCCTTCTCACTCTCTTCTTACTCCCTTCTCACTCCCTTACTCTCTTCTTACTCCCTTCTCACTCCCTTACTCCCTTCTCACTCCCTTCCTCTCTTCTTACTCCCTTCTTACTCCCTTACTCCCTTCTAACTCTTTCTTCTTTTTCTTTGTAGGAGGCTGTTTCAGCCGCAGCACAGCCTCCTCGCCGTCCCGGAGGCTCATGTCAGTCCTCTGCGCGACACCCCCGACTCGTCCCCAAAGCCTCCGCCTCCCGAGGAGTACACCGACCCTCTGGCCAGCAGGAAGCCGCGCGTGTCCCGCCTGTCCGGCAAAGTGTCCGGCAAAGCGAGGCCCGCGGAACGAGCGGCGGGCGAAGGCGGGAAAAGGGAGTCGCTGGACCCCCGGGTGCTTTTCGACTCGTTGTTGACGGCGTGTCGGCGGGAAGAAGGGGAAGTGGCCGAGAGACTAAAAGCTCCTCCCCCTTGTGAGGAGGAACCCCAAGTCACCGAGTCAGACCCCGATCGCCCGCCGTCCCCTCTGGCGGCACCCGAGCTGAGCGGACACACACTCAGGAGGAGGAAGAGCAGACGCAAACACAGAGATCAGGTGAGGAACAGATACTTTTTATTACATCAAGTTTTTTGCAAATTTTAAATATGTTTTTAGTATATCTTTTTGTATGTTTTTAATACATTTGTTGTACATTTTTAGTATGTTTTTAGTATTGTTTAAAAAAATGTTTTTAGTAAATGATTTGTATGTTTTTAGTAGGTTTTCAGTAAATTTTTAGTATGTTTTTTTTGTAAAATGTTTGTATGTTTTTAGTAAAATAAATTATGTTTTTTGTTATGTTTTTGGTGTATAAAAATATTAACTAAATGTTTTGTATATTTTTATTATGCTTTTAGTATGTTTTTAGTACAATTTGTTAAAAAAAAGTTCTATGTTTTCAGTAATTTCTTTTGTATGTTTTTTTGGTATGTTTGTTTCATAAACATTTTTATTATGCTTTTAGTATGTATTTAGTAATTTGTATGTTTTAAATAATTTTGTTGTATGTCACGTGACACGTTGGTAAAATTATCCTTTTGTTTTTGGGAGAAGGATCAGCTGCGAGCCAGGAAGGAAAGGAGACGAGATCACAGCTCAGAGGACCCCGACATCGACGTCTCCTTGTTCTGCGTTGGTGAGGCTCCTCACTCGTCATTGGACGTGTTGAATATTCACTCTCTTTAAAATGTTCTGGCATCATTTCTTTTCTTTTTTTATTATCTTTCAGAGCCGAGTGAAATCTTGTTTGACTCCGGCGTGCTCAAAGCAGACGATGACACAGCAGAATATGTCATGTAACTCAACGTTTCCCTGTAAAACATTAAATAAAATTCAGTGTTTCTAGCTGAAATATGTAGTTTTGTGTTATTACTAAACGTCTGCAGCTCACACAATATCCTGTTGGCGGTGTACCAACGGCGTTCCTATTATTGTGTCCCTCTCTGCACAGGAAGTACGCGGCGATCTCGCAGCCCGACCAGCGGCAGCGTTACAAGCGTGACTTCAACACGGAGTACAGCGAGTACCGAGACCTGCACGCTCGCATCGACGGCGTGACGCGGCAGTTCATGGAGCTGGACGCGCAGCTCAAGAGGCTGCACCACGACTCACTTAAATACAAGGTATGATGTCATCACACACGTTGTTGTTGTTGTTGCATCAATTGAGGGGGAAACGTTATGAAAATGGTGAGGATTTTTATCTTTAAATTGCTCTTCACAGGTTGCGAAAAGATAATGACACTGAAATGTCAATATATGGTCGTTAAGAAAAGAAAAAACACAAATATTTATATTAATATGTCAGTAAGGGTGCATTGTTATTCCATAGAGAAATAATATAATTAATAATAAATAAATACAATTATATATAATTAATAATAGAGCAAATATAATTGATAATAAATCAATAAAATATATAATTTAAAATAAATAAATACAATAATATATCATTAATAATATAATTGATATAAAATAATTAAAATAATAGTTATTAATAAATAAATACTTCATAATATCAGACATGAAAATCCCTCACCTTTCGGCGAAATTCGCCGTTTTGAAACCCAAATAGGTGACCTTCGGGAATCTTGTAGAGCAGCGGTTCCCAAACTCAAGAATGCCGCGGCCCAATTTGAAATCTGAAAATCTTCTGCGGCCCCCACGGCGAGCGTTGTCGGGGGGGGGGGGGGGGGTGCTGAGCGATTAAATATATCTCGTTCTGCCTGTTTTGTGATATACATGCCTGAAAGGCGCCTAATATTTTTAGACTGAAAAAATATCGGCATTATAATTATTATAGCTATGAGGATTTTTTTTGTTGCCTATTTTGTGGTGCCCCCTCAGGACTTGTGATATAATATACACGTTATGGGAGCGGCGGCGCTGATCACAACTCTGATCAAAACATAAACTAGGGATGATTAAATGACCTTCAGAATTTAACCGATTAAAAATGTATGAACCGACAATGTATGTTTTGTATACCATTTTCTCCGGAGCTCATATATATTTACTTTAATACTACAAGAGGGCGCCCCATTGGACATTGTTTTGTTTGGCAGCGCCTTTTGTTGAATAACGACAGGCGGACAAGAGCAGCCGTTTCGAGCGAGAGCCTTATTGTTTTATGAATCTGTTCGTTTAAATTGTTTGTGCTTCATCAATTAATGTTTCACATAACTAATGTGCCGCTAGAATTGTTCAAATAATACTTAAACTAAGAAAAAGATGTACGTTTTTGTATCTTATCAATTATCAATCGTTTTAAGTAAAATACAGACAACATTAAAAACATTTTATTTATTTATTGTAAATGACCTCTCGCGGCCCACCTGCAGTACCTTCGCGGCCCACCAGTGGGCCGCTGCCCACACTTTGGGAATGGCTGGTGTAGAGTTTTTGTTTTGGGGTAGGGGGGGGTCAACCGGCCGGCCGGCGTTTGAGAGTGGAGTGGGACACGGAGAAAATGTGGTGTGGTGATCTTCGCAATAAAACATCTTTGATGGCCAATCAGCGTGAAGATGTCTTCAGCGTTTGGGGTTTAGTGTTCGCGTGAATGTCAGCCCGCTACATCTACTGCTGTCACGCTGCACGGTGTAGCGATACTAACAAGTTATCTGTACGTTAAAAACGTATCAGATACAGACTAACGGCCTCAGAGTGTATAATCAAAACTAATCTTACTGCCATTTGTTAAGTGTTGAAAAAGTTGGTAAGAAGTGAACCATACAGATGTTTTATTTATTACTATTATAGATAAATATACCAGTATCGTATTTATGGTATATTGTTTTTATGGTATTGAATCGGGTATCATGATATTTATAGCAGGTATGGTATAGAAGATCGTGACAACCAGGTAGAGGCAGAACAGACTCAGGGAACAGACTCAAGGAACAGACTCATGGCTCAGCAGAGCACGCAAGACTTGAAGACTTGTTCACGCCAAAAAAAGAAGTTGGTTGAATGACCATATTATATACAGTGGTGTATAAAGTACCCAAAAGTCATACTTAAGTAAAAGTAAAGATACTTGACTGGAAAATTACTCAAGTAAGTCACCTATGAGAATACTACTTGAGTAAAAGTATTAAAGTATCTGATATTTTTTGTACTTAAGTATCAAAAGTAATTTTCTGATATTAAATGTACTTAAGTATTGAAAATAAAAGTAAAAGTAAATGCTGTTGATAAAAAAAACAAAGGGTGAGAATTATGAAGTTTATTTGTTTAGGCCACGATGAACAAGGAGTATAAGCTCGGATGAACTTAGAAATATATGAATACTATGAAATTACTAAAATATAAAAACACGATAAACACAGAAAAAAGCAGCACCAAAAGTAACAACCAGAATCATCACTTTAAACTGAATAAATTCTTGTTCATCTTCAAAAGAAGTTGATTTTCAAAATGAACAGATTTCAGTGTCGCTCTTCTTGGGCTGAAGACGAGTCCTGCGATGCTGAAGAGCCGTTCACAGGCCCTGGTGCAGGTAGAGTGTGTCTAGCTTCACAGGCCCTGGTGCAGGTAGAGTGTGTCTAGCTTCACAGGCCCTGATGCAGGTAGAGTGTGTCTAGCTTCACAGGCCCTGATGCAGGTAGAGTGTGTCTAGCTTCACAGGCCCTGGTGCAGGTAGAGTGTGTCTAGCTTCACAGGCCCTGATGGTGCAGGTAGAGTGTGTCTAGCTTCACAGGCCCTGATGGTGCAGGTAGAGTGTGTCTAGCTTCACAGGCCCTGATGGTGCAGGTAGAGTGTGTCTAGCTTCACAGGCCCTGATGCAGGTAGAGTGTGTCTAGCTTCACAGGCCCTGGTGCAGGTAGAGTGTGTCTAGCTTCACAGGCCCTGATGGTGCAGGTAGAGTGTGTCTAGCTTCACAGGCCCTGATGGTGCAGGTAGAGTGTGTCTAGCTTCACAGGCCCTGGTGCAGGTAGAGTGTGTCTAGCTTCACAGGCCCTGATGCAGGTAGAGTGTGTCTAGCTTCACAGGCCCTGGTGCAGGTAGAGTGTGTCTAGCTTCACAGGCCCTGGTGCAGGTAGAGTGTGTCTAGCTTCACAGGCCCTGATGGTGCAGGTAGAGTGTGTCTAGCTTCACAGGCCCTGGTGCAGGTAGAGTGTGTCTAGCTTCACAGGCCCTGGTGCAGGTAGAGTGTGTCTAGCTTCACAGGCCCTGATGGTGCAGGTAGAGTGTGTCTAGCTTCACAGACAGCAGCACACAGTTGGGAAGCATTTCAGCAAGTCAACGTGATCTGCTGAACAGGTCACGTCTCCATCCAGCTGTTTGCTGCTGTCACGCTTGAGATGACGAAGAAGAAGTCCTCTTCATCAGATGAACTGGACCTGGTGGCATCCCCTAGCTGCAGGGAGGGTTCTTCTATGTGCTGCTTGATGTAGTCCATTCCTGAAATAAAGTGAGAGTATTATATAAATGATAGAATTAATAACACTTCCAAACATGTCATGACCCCAACCAAAAGTTTTGTACAAAATAGTTTGTTTTAATTTGAGGTTTATACATTTAGTTTCATGCGCTGTCTGTGCATCCAAAGTTGATTTGTGAATATGCACTTGTATCTCTAGTTAAACACAACAGTAGGGCTGCAACTAACTATTATTTTGATAATCGATTAATCGGTTGATTATTTAATTGATTAATCGGATAAAAAAACAAAAAAACTTAAATTTTCAACCCTTTATTCAAAACAGGGTCCGTACGGTCATGGAAAACCTGGAAAAGTCATGGAATTTTTAAATGGCTATTAGCAGACCTAGAAAAGTAATTGGAAAAAATAAAATCCCAAAATATTTGGAAAAGTAATGCAAATTTGTCTTATTCAAATGTTAATTTACACGGTATATATACGGTATGCTTTGGAATTCTCATTGTTATTTTAAATACTACGTCTTCTCACTTTGTCACGTATAGACAGTTTTCACAAAATGTTTAATCATGGACATTTGGTTTAAAGTCATGGAAAGGTCCTGGAGACCCACTGGTCACCATGGTGATGAACCTGTTCACTGGTCAGCATGTGGATGAACCGTCACAAATAGACTGACAGCTTTACTCTCCTGAGCAGTGGTCCCCATGTGGCCCCCTGAACAATACCAGAGACGTGTTCCGATTTATTATTTTGTTCACCTGGCCCGCTGCCGTTGAGATTGCAGTGAGACGCGGAAAAAATGTGAAGTGGTGCTCTTCGCAATAGAACATCTTTGATGGGACGTGTCGCGTCTCGGCCAATCAGCGTTCAGATGTCAACATCGTTTGGGAAGTTAGGTTAGCTTGAATGTTAGTCCGCTACATCTGCTGCTGTCACGCTGCACGGTGTAGCGATACTAACAAAGTACCCGTACGTTAAAAACGATGTGATTTAGCATATTTTTAGTATCGATACTTCATTAAAAGAGCGATCAGAGCTCACGCGCTGCTCCGCTCCGTTAAATGTTGTCTGCACGCGCAGCGCTCACAGCGAGTCGTGGCTTATCTCCGTTGCCTTTTTCCGTGGAAAAATATTGTCCGCTGTCCGCCACGGAATAAATAACCACGTTTTCTACGTTATACTCTTGTGGAAATGCCACACACGTCGTGACATCTAGCGCCCTGGTGTCGGGGTTCATAACATCACCCGTAGGCGCACTCAGCTCCGTGAATGTCTCCGACTACGTGAATGACTTCCGCATCCAGCGCCACATGAGCAGCAGCAGCCAATTAGATTCATCAACAGAGGAGCAGCTCAGCGCTGATTGGCTCTCACAACGCAGCGTCCTATCCTCGCTCCGCTCTTGTTTCTCCTGCGCCGCTCTGCGCTCAACTCAACTTTGTTTTTACTCCGTGACTTATTGAGCGCCGTAATAATCGCGCGACACAACGAATCGATAATGAAATTCGTTGCCAACTATTTTAATAATCGATTTTTATCGATTAGTTGTTGCAGCCCTACACTACAGTCCCAAATCAATATCGTCGCCATTACTGGACCGTCACTCTTATAATATTAATACAAATAATGCTGTAATGATTTGCATTATATTATAGCCGGGAAGAGAAAACACGCGGCAAGGACCACTGATCCCCAAACCTGGTGTTCGTGCTGCGTTCAGGTGCGCTGCGGTGTGTTCCAACACAGTCCCCGATGTTTGCCTCATGATTATTTTTTCCCGTAGTAACGAGTAGCGATACTGTTTCAGGGGAAATGTATCAGAGTAAAAGTACAAGTTTTCATTGCAAAATGTAGTGAAGTGAAAGTAAAAGTATACAGAAATATAAGTAGTAAAATAAAGTACAGATACCCAAAAAAACGACTTAAGTAAAGTAACGAAGTATTTCTACTTCGTTACTTTACACCACTGATTATATATAATGACAATTTATATTTATTACTATTATTATAGATCACTTACTTAGTGTCAGAATGGAGGACCTTTAGATTATCGTGGATGTGGTGTGGCGACGAAAAAAGTCACCAGCAGAATCACTGACAGAATTAATAATGAATTCAGTATCTATTGACATTTTTTAAATGTTTTGTCCATCACATTCATATTATTAATATTTCTGGGCAAATTGTTCAAGCTTGTTCACATTTAACTAACAAGTGTTCTTTAAAGGTATATTAATTAATTAATTGTCTTCTTCTCTTACAGACGGTTCGTAATCAAATTCTTCAGGAGTATCGCAAAATCAAAAAGGTAACTAATCAATATTTATCCCCAATATTGCTGCCCGGGGGGCAACTCCACTCCTTTATATTGCTCTTTTAAATAATCCCCTCTTATTTCTTTTGTCCCTTCGTTGTTGTTGTTGTTTTTAGTCCAACCCAAACTACAACCAGGACCGGACTCGCTGTGAACACCTGCACAACAAGCTGGCCCACATCAAGAAGCTCATATCGGAGTACGACCGGCAGCAGCTCTGATGGAGGGAGACGGGAACCTTTCAAGAGATATTATGGGATGGAGGAGAACACGACTCCCTGCCGAGGACACGAGGAGTTTCTGTTGTTGTTTACATTTGTAGATTTTTCCATCATCCATTTGGGTGATTTCCTGTCCGTCATGATGAGCAGCAGTTCCGCCTGAGGAGACCCCTTCAGGTTCACGTGGGCTCACCGAGGGCCCCTGAACGCATCGCCAGTGACTCCAGAAGACCACGTTCTGTTCAACACAATGTGAGCTGGAAAGGGGCCAAGATGGGAGAACAACTAAGAAATAATAACAATGCGTTGCATGCGGTTTAGTTTACAGAACGCATGAGGGGGACAAATCAGAAGTTTTGTCTGTTTTTAAAATAAAAAATGTTTACTTGTACGATTTAAATTTCTTTCTTCCTTATTTAAAGTTTCACTCAGAAATTAATACCCTAAAGATGGAAAGTAAAGCGTACTAAAGATTAGTGACTAGTGATCTTCTCTTCACTAAGTTTAGGCGAGGGCGCCCTCAAGGGGTGTCAGTGGGCTTTCCTTCATGTCTGTCTGTCACGAGACGTCACGAGGTGTTTGGGAGTTGAGCTTGACTCGGCTACCCGTGTCCCGTTGTCGTCCCATCGGTTCCCCGTGTCCCGTAGCCGCCCCGGCGTCCAGTCGGCTCCCGTGACCCGTTGCCATCCCGTCGGCTACCCGTGTCCCGTTGTCGCCCCGGCGTCCCATCGGTTCCCCGTGTCCCGTAGCTGCCCCGGCGTCCCATCTGTTCCCCGTGTCCCGTTGTCGCCCCGGCATCCCGTCGGCTACCCGTGTCCCGTTGTCGCCCCGGCGTCCCATCGGTTCCCCGTGTCCCGTAGCCGCCCCGGCGTCCAGTCGGCTCCCGTGACCCGTTGCCGTCCCGGCATCCCGTCGGCTACCCGTGTCCCGTTGTCGCCCCGGCGTCCCATCGGTTCCCCGTGTCCCGTAGCCGCCCCGGCGTTCAGTCGGCTCCCGTGACCCGTTGCCGCCCCGGCGTTCTGTCGGCTCCCCCTGTCCCGTTTACGCTCCCGGCGTCCCGTCGGCTCCCCCTGTCCCGTTTACGCTCCCGGCGTCCCGTCAACTCCCTGTAGACAACACAGACTGACAAAGCATCAAGCCTCTGAACTGTGAGGTCACACTGTTGGGCCTATGAGGTCCCCTGAGACCTCATGTCCTGCCCCACGTTGAGGTGACTTCCTGGTCCCCTCGCCGTGTCCCGTCGCCGCCCCGAGCGCCCTGTTTCCTTTGCGGCCCGGCCGCCCCCCCGGTTCTGTTGACTGACCAACAGAATCCTAACCCTAACCTAAATAACTTCAACTCTATTTTTACCCCTGCAGAATTTGGAGACAGCGCTGCACACCCTTGAGAAGAAGCGGCAGATGCAGCTGCACTTTTTGGGTGGTTTGGTCAGGTGATTTCTGACAGCGAATGCAATGCAGTCCTCGACTTCCAGTTCCCCCGATTGAATAGCCATCAGCACTGTTTCTGCACTGCCATACATACTACAAAGCTCCTTGTAAATGGAATGGTCAATTTTTTTAAACTGTTTTGGGGTGAATTGAAGATCGACATCCTGGACTTCGATCAACAGTCTTTCAGACAGACGGCTAATGGTGGCCTCATAGTTTTCAATGGGCCCGACCACTTTGGCTTTCCTGACGATCCGGGAAACCAGCAGCTTCATCATCACCTGAACAAACTCTCTGTTCTTAAATTTGTCATTCTCAAAGCTGGAAACCGGCGCTTGAGTTGGAGAAAAAGACTCAGGGTCTACTTCGTCAAACACTGCGCCAGGAATTGCTGAAGCTACGACCTTCCTCAAGCTGTCCACCGACGCCTGAGCTGGTGAAAGACACTTAGTTTCTGTTCTCTCACTTGGAAGTCGGTGGCTTGGATCGGTCTTGGTCTGCAAGTCCGTTGGTGGAGGAGACTTGGGGTTCATTAAGTCACAATGTGAGTCATTTAAAAGACATCCTGAGGATTCAAGTAGAGGACATACGTTATCCACGACACCTTCTTCTGGCACGTCAGCAGGTGAAGGACACTCGATTTTGTGTTTGTCTATCTCTACATTCATCTCTTCCAGGAAAATATACATATTGGTCAGCGTCTCAGTGTACGTCTGTGCACACGACGGATTGCAAGATGAGCCGCTTGTGATGCTTTCTCTGATCATCTTGGGCCCCGTCCCATGTGTGAGGTGACTCAAGAGGTAATCTGTCACTTCCTGAGTAATTATACATCTAACAATGTTTGTACAATATTTACTCTGAATCGGATTTTGATCGATGTATGACATCACTTTAACGTCAACGTTAACTTTGATTTCCTTTCCAGTTGGAAATACCCTCTCATAGCTCTTCTGGTCTTGAAGGACCAGCCAAAGAAACGTCTTTGCGAGAGCATCAAGCTCCAGAGAAATGTCGTCTTTGATGAGGTGACGCTTAACGCCGGTCATCTTCTGGATGTTACAAATCAACATGTCCAGGATTCTTTCTAGGACGAGGTCAATTTTTTCTATCTCCCATGACATGGGTTCTGAGAACTGATCTTTGACCTCCAGAGGTCCAGCGACCTTCACGGGGATCATCTCTTCAGTCTCATTGTCTGATGACAGCTTTTCCAGCCGTTCCATCATTATCTCCCCGAAAGTAACACATTTGCTTATTAAATCTGAATACATTTCGAGCTCAAGGACATTGGGACGTTGGCTTATGACCTTCAGTTCACGTTGCAGAATGGGCAAGTAAGTTGAACATATTCTTGCGCTTCTCTTTATGAAGCCATCTGGTCTAAAAATATACCGATTATAAAAATCTATAGTTTGGTAAACTTCACAATGCTCCAACTCGTACTGAAACTTTGACACTTTACCCGTGAGATCTTTCAAGCGCCCAGTCAACCGGTTAAACATTGTTTTGTTCTCATTGTGTGCTGGTGACTGAGACTTCTTCATTTGTGCCTGATCTGGTCTTTGGTGGAGGAAATAGTTGCCCTGATCGATTATCCTGGTGGGATTGTGTGGGATGTGCGTTGTCTCGCTCTTCATGTTGTTTTTGTTCATAGGACAACGGGCCATAGTTTATCTCAGAAAACTGCTTTATCAAAAAGGTTCCTCGATACTTTCCACAAGCTCCTCCTGCTGTATATATAACAACTGGCAAGCTGAAACATCAAGGGCATGCGCTGATGTTCCGTGACGTATTAAAGCCGCGAAGCAGTGCGCATGCGCAGCTCCCGCCCTCGCCCGCAGCGGGGCCGGAAGTTGACCCACGAGATTTAAATGACTAATATGTACTTTAGTTTACTATTGTTATTGGTTTAATGCATTTTTTGTTTACTGTTATATCGGGTACTTTGTGTTAAACTCTTAACTGTTTTGCCTTTGTTTTACTCGTAACGATAAACAAGCTGGTGTTGTTGTCACGTGACTAACCGGAAGTGGACGCGGCGTTCAGAAAGAAGAGAAATGTCGGACTTTAATGTCTACCAGGCCAGCACGGTAACCTCCATTACATTAACGTTTAAGTTGTCCTGTACTTTTATATATTTATTGACAGACTACGTGTTTCCTTGTTTGTGCGTGAAGCTGTTTTGTGTCTTTTAGTTGTCGCGGTGTTCCGTGAGAGGAACCTAACAGAAAAGAGAAGGAGCCGGAAAAAAGAGAGAAACGCAAAGCAGCAGCCTGAACATTTGGAAACCTCGAAACGAGGAAGTTGTAGTGGAGCGCGTGAGAAGCATGTTCAGCTCGGTGAAGCGGGAGCAAGGCGGTGTGCGGGATTAACTGGTTTTTGAATTAACTGGTTTTGTTACGCGTGCATGAGGCAGATGTGCCGTAGGAGTGGCCTCGAGTTGCCTCTCAGGACCCGTCTCGACTAACTAGGAAATGCACATTTCCATCGCTTAGCCTCTCTGTCACGTTCTTTTTATGTAACGCTAATGTTTTAAAGATGCCTGTTCAATATACTACTAACTTCAATAAATACTTGACAAAATGCTCTTGCTGTCAGTCTGATATTTATGTTATACGTCGTTATCTGACGTCAAGTCGATGTGAGAGCAGTTTACTCTTCATACAGTGTGTAATGAAGCATGTAGCCCGTTGTTTACACCCAGCTCGCCCACCGCTGTCAGCTGGGAAACTGTGATCGACTCCGATTAAATTGTGATCCAACAACACTAAGTGCTGTCTCACATCTCTTATGTTTTATATTCGAGACTACGGATCCACATATATCCTCGTAACTATACTCTACCCTGTGCAGCACTCACTGGTCCAGATCAAACATGACTGTTACCTGTTGTTTTGTTACGATAAGGACACACATTGAATAACTACACACTGGAGTGAGCGTGTCTTTAGACACATGACGGGGGAGCAGCTTGCTCCAGCCTTCATTTAGGATTTCGACGGCATTAACGAAACGTTTTCCACCTTCATGACAAACAAATCACTTGTTGACTGGCAATAAAAAATATCTAAAACGACAATAAAAAAATAATAAAAACACTGATTTCTCAAAGAATCAAACATCCGACTTGTGCACCTGCTGTTCTGTTCATTGCTTGTGAACTACCATTGAGCTATAGGCTATTTCACCCAAAGACCCGATTTACATTACAATGTCCTTTACAATAACAAAAACTGACTGAGCAAATTAGGTAAGTAATATAGTAACTTAGGAAGACATTAATATTCATATAATATATTCTAACACCGACTGCCTTTTCTTCTTACATCATAGACCCACCTAACTCAAATACGTGATTGCATAGGCAACAGCCGCGTCGTGCATTAAAGTTGATGCGACAATAGGAAACGAAATTACTAATTATCACTATTAGTGATTTATCTATTAATCTAAAACTTAAACTGACTAACCAACCCATATTCATCTATAGCTCAATGGTAGTTTGGATGCGACTTAGGTGGGTCTATGGTCGCAGATGATCGCGGGTTCGATTCTTGGCATTAATCTTTATCCATTTTTTTATTTTTTTTATCGCCAGTCAACAAGTGATATGTTCGTCATGAAGATGGAAAACGTTTCGTTAATGCCGTCGAAATCCTAAATGAAGGCTGGAGCAAGCTGCTCCCCCGTCATGTTTCTGAAGACACGCTCACTCCTGTGTAGTTATTCAATGTGTGTCCTAATCGTAACAAAACAACAGGTAACAGTCATGTTTAATCTGAGACATCGACGTCTCCTTGTTCTGCGTCGGTGACACTAATAATGTGGCTAAGGTTTCAAATAGCATTGTATTGTATTTATTCACATACTGCTGCTTCTCTTTTGCACTCTGGTCAGATGCTCAATACTTTTCATTGTCTTAGTACTTGTACTCTGCAATGACAATAAATTGAATCTGAATCTGAAATAATGAATCTAAATGTATTTTCATCATTCTTCTTTTTTTTTTTGCATGATTCTTTTCCACATGCCATATACTACTACGACTTTGTTCAACATAGTACAGCTTAATTGTTTTCATGAATTTTTTCAACACCACTTTAATTTTTTTCAAAATTTTTCATGTTTTTTCCACATTCCATAATATTTGTTTTTTCCTCATACACTTTCAATTTCTTCATGATTTCATTTGGAATATTTTCACACTGTTATACTCGAACATATACGATTATTTTTCATGATTTTTTCGACTTCATACTATATTATATTTTCAGTTATTTATTTCAGTTATTTATTTCGACAATTGTTTATTACCTTTTCATTATACTTTAAACTTTAAACTCACACGTGTTCAGATCTGTAAACAATTATCACTGTGATTAATTAATTTCTATCATCTACTACGTTAAAATAAAATTTAAAAAACAGGTTCCGGTTATGACGTGGACGTTAGTCGCAGAACCCAAGTGCTCCGGCAAAATATATAGACATTTCAGGGCTCTCAAGTGTCACGCATTTCGGTCTTAAGTCACCCACATATCGTATTTCACCTTCCATCGACCGAGCCTTCAGACTTCCAAAAGCAGCCACAGCGAACGCTAAAGCTAACAAGCCAAACCTTAAACCTTTTCCTTCGGCGATTCTCGTGAAATTCCGCTGGCTGACCGACAGAGACCGGGTGATGAATGCTGCTCGCAAGAAGAAAACACTGCAGTTCGTGGAGAATCGTGTGATGTTGTTTCCGGACCTTTCCGCGGAGATCCAGCAGCAGAGGAGAATGTTCGACGGCGTGAAAACCCGACTGCATAATCTGGATATTGAGTTTGGATCACAGTTCCCAGCAAAGATGAGAATCTACCACAAGGATAAAATGCTTACGTTTCTTACTCCATCAGATGTGGAGGTCTTCATCTGCGAGATCGAGACAGAGCGGTCTCAGACGGAACGGGACGGAGACGTGAGTGAGTCCGGCTATAGATTTCTCTAGCTCGCTTGGATCCAAAACGAATGAACGAGAGACTAAGCTTTTTTGGATAAGAATGTCATGTATCACGTTTATTTGTATAACCCATTTTCACAAATGAGAAATTCATCTCAGAGTGCTTTACAATCTGTACACATAGACATCCTTGTCCCAAAACCTCACATCGGATCAGGAAAAACTCCCAAACAACCCTTCACGGGGAAAAAAGGGAAGAAACCTTCAGGAGAGCAACAGAGGAGGATCCCTCTCCAGGATGGACAGAAGCAAGAGATGCCATGTGTACAGAATGAATCATTATACACAAATTAAAACACAGTCACAACACAATCAATGAATCTGACAGAGAGTATGAATAGTTGGTCGTACGCATATTCCACGATCAAGACCTCCACGCCTTTCCATCATTTATGGTCCTGTTAAAAAAGTACAGGAATTTTTGAGGATGGTTGTTGAGACACTCTCAAACACATCAAGGTGGTTCTCCCTATGTGCCAAAGAATGTGTGTTTTGGGACTCATACCAAAGGACATTAATCTCAGCAGAGCTAACATAAAGATGGTTACCCTATGCCTACAGCAAGCCAGACGGACTATTGCAAAATGTTGGAAATCTATACAGAAGCCGACTACCAAAGGCTGGCTAGAGGACATTGTACAAGTTATAGCGATGGAAAAAATAACATACTCACTGAAAGGAAAATATGCACAGTTTGAAGAGATGTGGACTTCCTTCTAGGACTTTGTAAAGGGCCCTCAATTTATTAGGGCTCTAAAGTGACCTTACAGTCATTACCCCTGTACAATCTCTGAGCAACCGCCTGTCTAAATACCCCTTGCAAATGTACCAATGAGTGTGCCATCCAGTATTGAGTCATTTTATATAATTTATTTTATTTTTATCATTATTTTATGATTGTCTGGTAGCATGTTTCTTATGTTTACTGTATTTGTAACTTGTTCTTTCTTGAAGTGAAAAAAAAGAAAATCAAATAAACATATTTTGTGAAAAAAATTATAATAAACTATAAAACCGTGTGAATAAAGTTTATTAGGAGACAGATATGAGGCGTTTAACCTGCAGTACAGCACGTGGTATAGATAGGCCTCTTCCAGCCGGGGGCGCTACAGGACACAGAGCCATGGTGATGATGATGATGATGATGATGGTGGCAAGAGCTCAGAATGACCTGCAGCCACAAAACCAGGTTATTGATTTAAGAAAGCAAATCACTTCACAGGTCGAACAGATATATAATACATCCACGTGTTCATTATTCGTCTCTTATTAGTCATTTATTAATGTATTCATATCGATTGTGACGTCACGTTTATGTTCATCGATTGATAATTTAACTAAAATATACGATCGTAAGATGCCGGTATTCAGCATCAGCTTTATTTCTAATAATAAAGCTGATGCTGACGCGCAGTTGCGTCACAGGGGGGAAAAGGGCGGTGCCCCCCGCCCAGGTAGGCGCACCAGTACCCGTCACGTCACCACAAACACGCGCACAGAGGAGGCAGTGTGCGCGCACACACACACACACACACACACACACACACACTCTTCCCTCTGGAGAAGGAACAGAAAAGAGAAAGAGCCGGAAAAAAAAGAGAAACGCAAAGCAGCAGCCGGAACATTTGGAAACCTCGAAACGAGGAAGTTGTAGTGGAGCGCGTGAGAAGCATGTTCAGCTGGGTGAAGCAGGAGCAAGGCGGCCGCAACAAGGACGGAGAGATGTACCAGACGGTGACGGAGGGGCTGCAGAGCCTCTACCTCAAGAAGCTGCTGCCGCTGGAGGAGACATACCTCTTCCACGACTTCCACTCCCCGGCGCTGGAGGCCGCGGACTTCCAGAGCAAGCCCATGGTGCTGCTGGTGGGCCAGTACTCCACAGGGAAAACCACCTTCATCAGGTGAGCGACACCCCTCCGCGAGCCTGTGTTGGTACGGCCCGATGAGGGGGACTGCTCCACCTTTTGCGTGTCAGGTGAATCACTTCACGCGACACCGCCAGGGCTCTTTTATCTTTCTTTTTGAGGACATTGTATCAGTTTTGTGGCGCGCGTGTCACGTCTTGCGACACCAGCCGCGTTGCATTCTGGTAGAAAGGCGGCAATGGAAGCTCTAAAGGTGGAAGGTGTTTTGGGGTTAAAGTTACATTCTGCACTCAGTGACTACGACACGTTTCCGGTTTTTCTCTAAAGTAGAAACGTCCCTGAATACCACGCAGGGCTGAATGAGGACTTTTTTTCCGGAGTGTGGCGTGTTTCCTCCTCCAGGGTGTTGACATTATTTAACCTTGGTCATTTTATTGTGAAATTCCACATTTATTGTGAATGTATTTAGATGAAAATGTTCATTTATGGTCATTTAATGGTAATTTATGGTAATTTAATGTTCATTTATGGTCATTTAATGGTCATGTTATGGTCATTAATGGGTCATTTAATCTTCGTTAATGGTCATTTTATGGTCTTTTATGTGCAAGCTAGTGTTGTATTACTTAAAGACACGTTTCGAAATGTATAACCTTTATTGTGACAAGCCACGGGCACCAGGTGAGGCTCATGGGAACTGTAGTCCTGTGAGAGTGACAGCTCGTGTCACCCTGAACCCTCCAGCCGACCTGCCATTGTTCTGCCGCACGTGACCTTTATTCGTGCGTGCGTGCGTGTGTGTGTGTGTGCGCGCGCGTGCGTGTGCGTGTCATGTTTTTAATTTCTAAAATTTTTGTTCAAACTTCTTAATAAAAAAACATAATTTTTGATTTTTGATCCCTAAAAGCTGCATGTTAGACACGCACATGCTCAAACATGTACAGTGATGCACACTATTTCCAATATTTCGTTGTTACCTCAATCGGACCGGTGTGACATCACTTCCTGTTTTGGTGTCGCCTGGGTTAGGCCGGTAGATTCATCCACTGATAATAATAAAAAATCAATAATTGTTGTTCACAAACAATTCTATAGTTAATTATTCCTTTGAAATACTTAACATTTTTGTAATAACTTTTTTTTACGAATGACTATTTTCATGATTTTTTTTAAACACGCTTTATTATAATTTTCGCGTAATAATTTTCAACATATATTATTTATTTTTTCACGATCTTTTCAACACACTATATTATTATTATTATTTTCATTATTTATTAGTTTCGTTTTTTTTTCACATTGGTTAAATATTAACGCCAGACGGCCTTTAATCGTCTTCAATAACTTTACGGGATATATTCGGGTTTATTTGGGTTTATTTGGGCTTAATGTCCTCGTCTTTATTTGAAAAGCCGTCTTCATTAGAAACGACAAACAAGCCGATGTCAAACAAGTCTCTCCCGTGTTGTGGTAATAAATCTGGCTGACAAAACATGAGTGGAGCATGTTTGTAGATGATGTTTGCCCCCTGTAGCAGACGGGTGTATTACAACGTATATATTGTGTTGCAGCAACGGTTTTTAAAGGTGTTACTTCCACAAAAGTTACAACAACAAAAGTTGATATGATCTTGAGCTTGTTTAAATTATGATAAATGACAATTTACAGACATTTGTTGTGTATTAGAGAGAGAAAAACACACTTGTTTTTACACATTCTTGATTGCTTGAAAGGGAGGTTTGTTTTTTCAGATTGTCCTTGAACTCAACAGCAGCAGGTGTCTGTGTGTGTATGTCTGTGTGTGTTTCTGTGTGTGTGTGTGTGTGTGTGTGTGTGTGTGTGTGTGTGTCTGTGTGTGTGTGTGTGTGTGTGTGTGTGTCGGGTACAAACAGTCGTAGGTTTTGGAAGCAAACCAGACGTTCAGAACTGACCTGCAGTCGGTTTAGGTCCAACACAAGCTGCAGAGTAATCTCTGCTACAGTGTGTGTGTGTGTGTGTGTGGGTTCCATCGCTGAGGCACCACCCTGCCCCGAGGAATGCAATGAATCATGGGAACTGAACATAATGCTATGAATCATGAAGAAGTTGGCAGTATTTTGCAGAGTCGCCGTATTTCGTTTGTTCTTCTTTTGACGGAGGTGAAGTGAAACCAGCGTCTCAGCCTCTGATTGGGCCACACGTGCGGACATTAGCAACATGCGTCTGTTGTATGACTCTTTTAAACTCTGTCATGATTCTCTAATCTCCTGTCAGATTGAAGCTTTCTCAATAATGTTTATTTCACCTGTGGGTTTGCTTAAATAATCTTGATTGGGACAAACTTCTGTTAAAGTGTTGTTCCTGGTGCCCCCTGTGGACTAAAGTGGTATTGTAAGAGGACCAGGACTACACTGAGGTCGATAGAGGACCAGGACTACACTGGGACGGGTTCAGGACCAGTTTAAAGTTCTTTGCTGTCACTTCAAATAGTAAATATATAGAGACGCACCAATTGCAGTTTTGTAGGCTGATTTTTTTTCTTTCTAAGAATATATAACTATTGTGTATTTCATTTACCATCACCCCCCAGGTACCTGTTGGAGCAGGACTTCCCGGGGATGCGGATCGGTCCGGAGCCGACCACGGACGGCTTCATCGCCGTGATGTACGGCGAGAACGAGGGCATCATCCCCGGCAACGCGCTGGTGGTCGACCCCAGGAAGCCCTTCAGGAAGCTCAACGCGTTTGGGAACTCCTTCCTCAACAGGTACACACACAGGCACACACGCACGCACACACACACACAGACACACACACACACACACACACACACACATATGTGGCGTTTATAGCGAGGAGGGATTATATTAATCTTCATATTCATAAATTACTTAATTACCTTTGATACAAACCCTGTAAAGAAATAAGTGAAATATTAAAAGTGTTATAAAGAAACAAAGGTTGAATATCCTATCAACTATTTGCTAAATATTTACTCGCGTGACGATCTTTAGGATTTTCTGCTTCTAAAACATTTAAAAGTAAATTTTTGTATTTCTTTTTTTTTCATCAAAGTAAAAATAATTCCACAACCCGTAACAAACCGAACTTTGGTCTTCACATGGGAAGTTCTTAAGTTTGACGACTATTGTTTGGACGACCTGCCGCTGAAGAACGTCCTGACTCTTCAGGCCACTTCACCGCTCACTGCCCGGGAAATGACACACACACACACACACACACAAACACACACACACACACACACACACTGTGAGGGTTTAAATTTAGCTCAAAGCACTCCGGTCCAAACGTATTTCCTCTGTCCCGAAATATTTCGAGAGTGGCAGCAGGAAGTGAAGGGAGAAGTTCCCCTCGAAGTGTGTGTGTGTGTGTCTCTGTGTGTCTCGAGGCATTCCTTTAACCAGGAATCCCACCTCGTTCCACCTCAATAACTGATTGTTTCCAGGGGGAAGTGTGTGTGCGTCACCACGTATCGGCACAGCGTTTTTTGTTTTTTCCCGCCGCGGTCCGTCGGCTAAATTTAAGATTTGATATTTATGACGACTTAGAGGACACACACACACACACACACACACACACACACACACACACACACACACACACACCTTTTACAGAATTAGTTCATCTTGTTGGTAAATGTTCTTTTTCTCTTTCTGAGCCGGCCGTGGTTAGTCTAGCTTAGCATAAAGACTGGAAGCAGGGGGAAACTGCGAGCCTGGCTCCGGACAAATAAAAATACTACTATTAAATACAAACACAAACAGAAAAGTAAAAATGGTCACATGCTTAAAATTAACGTGCAGATTAAAAAAAAATTTTGATTCAAGGTGGTGAACACCAAGAAAATTATATTTGAAGCGTTTTTAAACGTGTTCTGATATTTTAAAGAGAAAATGAAGTTTTAGCAATCAACAAATTAACAGACTGATAATGTTAAGATACATGACTCTTGAGACACACACACACACACACACACACACACAGCCAATAAATGTCCCTTAACACCACGTAGCACCACGAGTCCCACAGGTCTGTGAACTGGGAGTGTCCCAGTAAAACAACTGGAGTTGTACTTCTCTTCTCTTCTTCCAGCCCGTATTGTATCGTGTTGACATTTTATACATAGTCAAATAGTCAAATCCTAATATTGCCGAACCCAAACAAAGTTGAACCAAACTTTGATTATTTTATTTTATTTGCAACGCAAACTAAAAATATGATGACGAAAGACTGTGCCGATTGAATGATGAGGACTTATACTTATATATGTTTGTGTGTGTGTGTATATAAATATATATAGATGCCAGTTGGAAAATGTTGATTTTATTTTTTTAAACATTATTTATAAGTTAATAATTTAAATGATCTGAGGGTCGTTTAAATCCTTTTTGAGTCATCTTTTTTTGTGTGTTCAAGGTAAATGTGTTTTTAGAGAAGCTAATCATCAGAAGGCTCATCCATAAATACACACACACACACACACACACACACACAGACACATGTACTGAGTATTATCTGCAGGAAAAGAAGTAAATATAACTTATAACTTGACTTTCTTTAAAGAAACTATGAGAGGTGAGGGAGTTAACCCACCTGATGGAAACCTCTCTCCCTGTGTTCAGGTTCATCTGCTCTCAGATGCCCAATCAGGTCCTGCAGAGCATCAGCATCATCGACACGCCCGGCATCCTGTCCGGAGAGAAGCAGCGAATCAGCAGAGGTAATGGAATGTGTGCGTGTGTGTGTGTGTGTGTGTGCACATGTGCGTGTGTGTGTGTGTGATTCTTTCACTTCCCCATATTGTGTGAGGGCAGAGCGCGGCCGGCCTGCTGGGATCCAAACTCCTCATTTCATTCATCGCTGGCAGGGATGACTGAGTTTAAACTGGCAGAGGTTTAAGGTCACAGATCAGAGCTTGTTGCTGATGTTCTTCACTCTGAGCGAGTCCGATTATGTTTAACTAACTTTCTTTCGCTGATGAATAAAAACATTACACATTTAATTTAATAATACTCTGTTAAATTTGCATTAGGTTTAGCAAAGCATCCATTCTGATTGGCTTCGGACTCAAAGGACTTGGGACAAGACAATCTTGACTTGAGACTAGACTTGACTTGGGACTTGATGGTCGTCACTTGGTACTTCACTTGACTCTGGACTAGACTGTTCTGACTTGGGATTTGACTTGGGACTAGATTCGGTACTGGGTTTGGGACTCGACTCATCAGTAAACTTCACCGTTGTGAGATAAAGATAATTTCCCAGTCAGTTTTTTAAGTGATCTGGCTATCCCCCATGACCCATCCTCAGGTCAAACAGGTGTAGAGGGTCTTTCTCAGTGAAGTGTTCTTGTAAAATTCTCTTTTTTCCCCTTTACTTCCTATTTCGTCTGTTGGCCCGTTTCCTCCACCAGAGTTTATAAATGAGGACCTGAAACCAGAGAAACTGACCGAGTGTTCACACACAAAGCAACATATCTGCAGTAACTAAATATCATGAGTAACTATGTATCTTTACCGTATGTACTGGTGCTATTACTCTGTTAAACATGTTACCAGAAGCTGTTCCATGCATGTGCCTCGGAGCCAGCCTCTAGTGGCCATGAGAGGAACTGCATTCATGATTCAGTACTTAACTTGGGACTGTCCTGACTTGGGACTTGACTGTCCTGACTTGGGACTTGATTCAGTACATGACTTGGGACTTGACTTGAGACTCGAGTCATTAGTGAACTACACCGTTGTCCTCGAATATAAAGATAACGTCAGTTGTTTTAAAGTCCATGAAGGCGCCTTGGAGCCATCCTCTAGTGGCCATGAGAGGAACTGCATTCCACTTCCATCTTGCTTTGGGGGATCAGAGACGTCCTGTTTGTTGTGATGAAGACCGCAGTGAGACGCCAGGTATCTATATATAACTCTTTAGTTTGCAGTGTTGGATTTTCTGATAACTGGAGACGAGCCTCCGGGGGAAGCAGAGAGGAGAAGTTGTTACAAATCTGGCAAATGAGAGTCAGCGGAGAGAAAAACATCTGTGAGCTCTGATGGCTGGATTTTCCAAAACAAGATTTCTGGAAGCAAAACATTTGGAATGAGGAGTCAGGAGAGGAGGCGTGTTATGAGGAGGCAGGAGGCGTGTTATGAGGAGGCAGGAAGTGTTAGAGGCCAAAGAAATGCAACTCTAGCCTCCAAATATATACGACCATGGAAAAGTTATGAATCAGCTTTTTATGTCGGTGTGTCTCTTTAAGTAAAAAAAACTATCGCTCAGACACCGCTTTTTTTATTTACAGATGAAATAGTTTTGTATAATTTTGTTTTCAAAAAAGTGTCAAATATAATTTTTTGAGATGGGGTAGAAAAATTAACTAAATAAATATCATCATGAAACTTTACCAGTAGATTCGTTACATTAAGACAAATTATCTTTGTATTGCAAGTTTTTAGTAATGGTAATTATTTGTGAATTTCTGAGAAATCTACAAATCCAAACGGACAAAGTAGTAAAATGTGTTTTATTTCCACGAGAATACAAAAACACATGCTAACTACAAATTGTCTTCCATTGCCTTTTTAATTTAAGGAGAAAGAACATGCAAATGAAGAGGCAGTGCTTTCTGTGTTTGTTCTTCTCGTCCTGCACAAACAACTTGTAGTTCCTCCTGCTTCTCTCAAAGCGAGTCATGATGATGATGACAGCACCCGTTAAAGGCTTCAGCTGGACAGGGTGGGGAGGGGGGGGGGGGGGTTGAGGGAGGGGCGTTCCCTCCATCTGGAACCATTTAGATTTAAGTTCCTGTAAAAGACGTTAAACACACACATTACATCAGCAGCATCACTGACAGACTACAGCTACTGCTCTGTGTGTGTGTGTGTGTTAATTTATTTGACCCCTTTTTGTGTCGTGGCATTGACGTTTGTTTTGCAGAAGTTCATGTGTGAACTCAGATTATTTAATCACACTTAAGTGAAGTCTTCGCGCTCAGTTAGATTAATTTTGCTTCCTGCAACGCCGGTACCTCTGTAACATCAGTACCTCCTGTAAGGTACGCCAGTACCTCCTGTAAAGTGGGTACCTCCTGTAAGGTCCAAACCTCCTGATACGCCGGTACCTCCTGTAACATCAGTACCTCCTGTAAAGTGGGTACCTCCTGTAAGGTCCTAACCTCTGTACCTCCTGAGACGCCGGTACCTTCTGTAAGCTCCGTACCTCCTCTAACGCCGGTAGCGCAGAAACTTTCTGGTTGTTCTTTCTCTTCTTCTTCTGGAGTTTAAGTCTCTGCATATCATTGAGTCACTGGTGGATCGAGCCTCACTTCCTAAAATTCCTAAACCTGATGGATCGTCCTCTCGGGCTTTCAGCCAGGAATCCCTCCCTTCTTCCCCAGAGACTCTGTCCTCCTCTGTCCCACCCTCTCCAGTCCTGGTTTCACTGGTCTGCTTCAGTCCTGGTCCCCGTAAATGAACTCGGTGACCAACATCACATCTGCAGCTGGAATACCAGTTTGATTCTGATTCTGATTCTTCTTCTTCTTCTTCTTCTTCTGTAATAACAGTTCCGCTTCTGGATTTAAATGTAGTTTTATGACCGGAGCAGATTTGTTGCATAATAAACATAAACGTTGAGACATTAGAGAAAGTCTTGAGCTCTAAACCATAACTTCCTGCTTCCCACGTGTTTTTTTTCTTTCTTCTTCACAACTTTAGTCAATGAAAACAAATGTCATCGTATTACAGTGAATATTTCGCCTAAGATATCAGCTGTTGACTGTTGTCGTCATTGCTGTTAACTTTAGGTTTCCCAGAGTCACATCTTAGTCGTGGAAAACACTGAAGACCGTTTCCTCTGCTTGAGTTCACTAGCAACATTTAGAAATTCAGTAAACACCCAAATCTACTTGAATCCATTGCATACTTATGCTGCAGTGTCATGTCGACATTATCTTTTCATGTTAAATCCTTCACAGGCTCAGTTTCTATTCACCCGTCCTCCGTTGTCTCAAGGTCCCCAGTTTGTATCCTAAACACTATCGTGTGTGTGAGCAGTAACTCTTTTTTTTAATAGTTTTTTCTTTTTCTGCATCATAACGTCGAGAGTGCCAAGTATCATGTGATGTGAGCTCCATGTGTCACACTTCCTCTGGTGCACTCTGCACACATTTCTTTTTTTGTCCAGGACATTATTACAGTACGCCAAAAGAGGAAGTAGTATTGTTCCTCCGAAGGTGTTTCCCTTGGAACAGGAAGTGGAACAAGTGGAGTAATCAGTCGTCCTAATAGGAGCGGAGAATCGGGATTGGACACTGGGGGGAAGTGTTTTTGCTCTGGTAGGTGCAGGAAGTTTCCCCGGCCGATGAAGTTGATGTATTTACCACTCACTCACTCACTCACTCACTCACTCACTCTCTCACTTCACTCACCTGAAGCTGCAGGTGTAACCTGAAGCTCGGGGGAGGGGTGGTTCCCGACACCTTCACACATCTTTTATTCACGATTCCTTACAGTTGATTCTTCACAGCAGCAGAAACCCGGTCACTTTATTCTGAAAGGGTGGAAAACCCCCAAAAAACTTAATTCATAAAATACAAACACAGGATTGGTGTTCAGGAGAGTTTAAAAATATAAATAATAAAAGATTTATTGTGCGTTAACTTTTGTTAGCTGTGTTTCTGTTATTTAACCAGCCACATTGTTTGAGTTTAGTTTTTAGTAAATTACAGTGTGTGTGTGTGTGTGTGTGTGTGTTGTTGTGATAGTGGACAGCAGCGCCTCCATGTTAAAGGTTGAAATCTAATACAACCTATTGTTCAACACGGTGGCATCGCAGACATTGATCCAGTGATTGATTGATTAATTGGTTGATTGATTGTGTCTGTGGCAAATTAATCTAAACTCTGTGATGTCAGCTGATTTCCTGTTCAAGTGTTGATTCAAACAGATCTCATGAAGCCGTTTTAGAAAGCAGTCGAGGGGAAAGGTTGACAAGTTTACTGAAGGTGTGTGTGTGTTCAGGTAGACTGGATGCATACATGCTGGTGTGTGTGTGTGTGTGTGTTTGTGTGTGTGTGTAGGATTTAAAGGTGACCTTTATGAGTCAAAGGAAAGAGCAGCTGATGGAGTTTGAAAGGTGTCCTAACAGGAAGTGGAACTTTCCCCCTGCTGGTGACTCACAGACCTCCTTCTGCTCTTAAAGGGCCAGTTCACCTAAATCTTCCTCTCTGGTTGTGTCTCTGCAGGCGGATGGCTTTGTGTTTTATTTTTCTCTGAGAGGTTGTTGTTGTTGTTGATAATCCACAGACCTTTTCTACTTCCTATCATGTCCGTTCTCATGAGCGCCGAATCTCACGAACATCTGGAGGGAAATTATTCAGATGTCACGCAAACATCCACAATGAGCTGATTAGATTTAGGTAGAGAAAAGTACAAAAGAGAAAAGTAGAACACAGTAAGGTAAATTAAAGTACATTAGAATAAAGTAAATTAGAGTAAAGTGTAACACTGTAAAGTGTCGCACAGTAGAGTCGAACACTGTAGAGTAGAACAGAGTAGAGTAGAACATAGAGTAGAACACAGCTGATCTCTGAAATCTGAGCAGGATTTTCTGACAAATAAACGTGTTTCCAGTTAAAATGTCAAAGCTTTCGTTTGAGTTTAGTTTCAGAGCGTTACCCAGTTTTAGAGGAACCACACCCAAACTGCTGCTGCCACACACACACACACAGACACACACTTAAATATATAGCATAGCAGCTGCCCTCGTTGCTCTCAGCTGCATGTTTGCATGACCCTCATTGAACGCTTCATACTGCATTACTATAATAACTGGTTGTGTTCAGAGGGCGTTTCAATCTGAACTTGAGATCACTAAATATAAGACAACATATCCTGGTATAACCTGTGAATTTGCAGTAATTAATAATTGGAATGTTTTTCATTTAACTTGGTCCTCTGGTTGTATAGAAGTCTATGCTTCATTTGTTAAAGCTGCATTTTCTCTCCTGACCACCAAGGGGCGACTCCTCTGGTTGTATAGAAGTCTATATAATAACTACTTCAGTAAACATGAGTTCATAAAGCAGGGGATGCTATAGGGGCGGGGCTACAAGGTGATTGACATTAAAAGTGACTTTATTTTGAAAGGATGAACTTCCTGTCTGCAGGTTATGACTTCACGGAGGTGCTGCGTTGGTTCGGGGAACGCGTGGATCGGATCATTCTGCTGTTCGACGCCCACAAGCTGGACATCTCGGACGAGTTCGCCGAAGCCATCCGAGCCTTCAAAGGACAAGACGACAAGATCCGGGTGGTCCTCAACAAGGCCGACCAGGTGGGAGAACGAAGACGACGACGAAGGTATGGTCGGCCTCTGGATCGTTGGGAAGACGAAGTAACCTCTTCCTCACCTGCGCTCTCAGGTGGACACGCAGCAGCTGATGAGGGTGTACGGCGCCCTCATGTGGTCACTGGGGAAAGTGATCAACACGCCGGAAGTGGTGAGAGTTTACCTGGGATCCTTCTGGGGCAAACCGCTGCAGAACAGTGAGAACAGGTTGGTCATTCATCCCTCCATCCATCCCTCCAGTCATCCCTCCATCCAGTCATCCCTCCCTCCATCCATACATATATGTATTCATCCATTCATCTATTCATTCATCCATTCATCTATTCAATCATTCATCCATTCATTCATTCATTCATCCAAACTGCGAACCGGTCCGATATTAATTAATTTACACATTATATTAATACAGTTTATTTCTTTGATGATTTAGTTGTCTAAGTTATATCTGGTTGTATTTATTGACGAGTCACCTGTTATTGATTCACCCGTTCACTTCCTGTCCAGGCGTCTCTTTGAGGCGGAGTCTCAGGACCTGTTCAAGGACATCCAGAGTCTCCCGAGAAACGCGGCGCTGCGGAAACTCAACGACCTCATCAAGAGAGCGCGGCTGGCCAAGGTGCGACAGGAAGTGACGTGTTGTGTTTACGAGGAACTCTGTGTATTATTTCAACCAATCATTAATTTCCTGCTGCTCTCCGATTGGTCGGTTTTGTGGAGCAGAGGCTCCTCCCCCTGATCTGTCTGACCGGGGACTCCTCAACCAAAAGTATCTCTGTCCTCCTTCTAGCTGCTGACTGGGAGGGAGAGTTGAAGGCTTTGTGAACTCCTGCTCCTCCTCTTCTTCCTGCTGCTCATCCTCCTCTTCTTCTTCTTCCTGCTGCTGCACCTCCTCCTCCTCTGTGCAGATTAACATCAGTTCCTTTAACCACCAACTGATTTGATTGTTTTCATAACGTGAAGGTCAAAAAATGTTGATGTTTTTGCATTTGGGCCTTTGTTACTCTCAGCTAACCTCCTCCTTCTCCTTCTTCTCTTCCTCCATCTACATCTCCCTCTACTCTCCTCCTCCTCCCCCTCCTCCTGCAGGTGCATGCGTACATCATCAGCTACCTGAAGAAGGAGATGCCGTCTCTGTTTGGCCGAGAGAAGAAGAAGGAGGAGCTTATCTCCCGGCTCCCAGAGATCTACTGCATCCTGCAGCGGGAGCACCACATCAGCCCCGGGGACTTCCCCAACATCACCAAGATGCAGGTACAGGAAGCCCCGCCCCCTTCTCCTTCTTCACTCTGATTGGCTTGTCTCCCAACACGCTCATCAAATGGTTTATTTGTGGCGAGATTTTGGGGATTTAAATGAGACTCGTAGAAGAAAAAAATGTTTTCAGCGGCTTTTCACACACACGTTGTGTTCAAGGACCGTCGTAAATCTGAGGATCAGGACGTCATGCAAATGTTTTTAAATCACGTTGATGGGATAAAGAAAAGAACGTAGGTGTTTTTAATTAAATGTACTTAAAGTACAACCAGAATATACTAGATACACAATCGGGTACATTTATATCAACTTGGGTCTGATTTGGGCAGGAAGGAGGCGTGGTTTTTCAAAATAAAGGCGATAATACGGGTGGACGTTTTCACTTTGCCTCGACTGCAGTAAAAAGATCAGTGCTTCTTCCACTGAGAACAGCATGTGAACTGGACTCTGCTGTGTGTGTGTGTGTGTGTGTGTCTTCCCCAGTTAAACTTTTACTTATTGGATTGTTGACGAGGGAATGTTTCAGATTTTTCGGTTCCCTGGTGAGATGTGTACGCGCACACACACACATTCTGACACATGTTGCGAGTTATTTGGATTCTTCTGCAGACTAGTGTGTGTGTGTTCTTCAGAGGTCAGAGGTCATGCCACACTGTGTCCAGCTGCAGAAAGCAGGAGGTTTGACTATCAGCTCCGTCTCATCGTGTGATTATCAGAGTTGGAAGAAGTACTCAGATCCTTTACTGCAGTAAAAGTACTAATTAATAATTTATACTAAGCACCAAAGTATAAAAACATGTAGTAAAAGTACTAATACCACAAGTATAAAAACATGCAGTGAAAGTATTAATTGATATCTGATGTTTCTGCTGCATCGATGTCTCCTGGAGGAACCTTGTATCTCTACAACCTTGTGATTATGTATTTCCAGCTGATTAAAAGGATTTCTAAAGAGTTTTCTATCTTTTATCATATGTAATATATTATAGGTGTAGTAGAATATGTACCTCTGAGATAAGGTACAATAAAACTATACTATAAACCTCTTCATTAACTTGTTAGTGTAGTCTTTGTCTTCACCTGCTGGCGACAAACAGGAACTGCAACAACGAGTCAATGTCAATAGGAACAAATACTTTAAAAAACTTCTTCTCCTCATTTTAAAGACTTCTACTCCTCCTGGTTTTAAACACTTTGGCTCCTCCCCCTGCAGGACATGCTGCAGCACTACGACTTCAGCAAGTTCCCGTCCCTGAAGATAAAGTTGATCGAGTCGGTGGACAAGATGCTCTCCACGAAGATCGCCGGCCTGATGTCGATGATCCGGGACGAGGAGTCAAAGGCGCCGCCGCCGATGGTGTCCGGCGGCGCCTTCGAGGGCTCCCAGTACGGGCCCTTCGGCCCCGGCTATGGCGAGGGCGTCAGCGCCGGGGCGGACGCCGAGGACTGGATCGTCGGGCGCGAGAAGCACCGCTACGACGAGCTCTTCTACATGCTGATGCCCGTCAACGGCAAGATCACCGGCGTCAACGCCAAGAAGGAGATGATGAACTCGCGGCTGCCCAACACCGTGCTAGGGAAGATCTGGAAGTTGGCGGACTGCGACCAGGACGGCATGCTGGACGACGAGGAGTTCGCGCTCGCGCAGCACCTCATCAAGATCAAGCTGGAGGGCTTCGAGCTGCCCGGGGAGCTGCCCGACCACCTGGTGCCGCCGGCCCACCGCAAGAACCCCACCGCCGACGCCCTGTACAACCACGCCGAGGACTAGAGCGCACGACGCCACCACTGGGTCCTGCTGCTGATCAGACTGGAGAACCAATCGGCTGACAGACGGTCAGTTTGAGGATTTACCCGCCACCAACACGGATCAACTCAGATATATATTCATATATATATATATATATATGTACAAATGGAAGAAAAAAACACAGCCTCGTATTTTACTCTTGCCTTTTTTAATTTGGGGACTTTTATTTTGAAAAAAATGACACTGCCTTAAAGACATTTCAACTTCCTGTCTTAATTGTGTTCCGTCTAAGTGAGTTATTCAATATTTGGAGGCATTAAAATGATCAAATATCCCACAATGCTCGGATGCGTTCACAGGAAGAAGCGTTGACCTTCAGAATAAAAGCGCGGGAGGTTTATATAGTGTTTTCTTTAATAATCAGTGTCGGAGTAACACAATATTATAACAGAGTATAAACTGTAATGTGTAGTTTGTGTTTTTTTTCTTCCTGTACCGACACAATGCTGCGTTAAATTGCGCCGTATTTTTACTGAATTATGATTCTTATTATTATTTGCCTGCTTTTATTCTGAAGGCCAGAAGCTTTACTTTCAAAGTCTCCCTTAAACTGTTTCTCTGACGAGAGACTGTGGAATACGTGTTTGACTTCAACCGGTGAAATATTAACTGATCTGCAATCAGTTTCTGAGGACAACGTTTTGTCCTGAAAATAATGAAATAAGTTCCCCAAAATGAGTCCGAACTGCATTACCCATCATGCAGCTGGAGCTGGTTATATATTGAGGGGAAAGAAAAACTTTTTGTTTTTTAAAACGAATTAAATCAAATTATTTGTGACATTTAAAATATAAAAAAATATATATAATTACAAAATCCATGTCAGGCCTGAAATTAATTTTATCTTTGAATAATTAACTCTTCAATAAAAATGATAAAGTCTGAACAACGGATCACAAACAAAGAATATATTTTAGTATTTTAAAGAAAATCTTAAATATTTTTAAATTACATTTTCAGTTTTGGGACGACAAAGAAAAATACTAGTATAATATATTAGTTGGATATTTAACGTGTCATAATTTGATTTCCTGTCGTTGGACTTTTCATAATAAAAGAGGAATAACACTTGAAGGTGATGTCCATAGGTCGTCTTTACGTCCACACGTTCTGAGAACAGGAAGCGGTTGCTGTCCGCCTGACGGGTTCAGAGTTAGTGCAGAACCAGGACGCCAGAGTTTCCTCAGGTGGTCAGAGGTCAAAGGTCAGAGTCCGCGTCCTGTTTAAACAGCGTCGGGCAGAGACTGCGTTGGTTCTCCTGGGACAACTTAACGACGTCCTGCAGTCCGCCGTCTGCGTTTCCTTACATTGTAAACAGCAGAGTAGACGGTGACCTTTGACCTCTGCTGACTGCTGATGGAAACGGCTTCATTCATCAGAGGGCCGACATGTTCAGAACCGGAATGAGGCAAAAGCTTCATGTGTTAAAGCTGCTTTCTCTCTCCTGACCACCAGGGGACGACTCCTCTGGTTGTATAGAAGTCCATCTAGTGACTCTACTTCTCTCTTGATGTATTCCCTCTGTAAAACTTGTCAACGTGAGTTCATTGTCTCAATCTCTAGTTTCAAATATGGTCACTTCCTGTTCGCTGACTGCAACAAAACCAAAATGACGACGGAAAACTTGCCAAACTCGAGGCTTTAAAACGTTCACAAACCAACGAATGGCCTCCTAATGAATACGTTCACTTCTTATAACCAGTTTATGAATCATACTATTGAATATAAAATGCATTGTAGGGATGTACGAATTCACGAGGGCCCTTTAAGGAAAGGGGCGTAGCCCTGGTGATGGGGGGGGGGGGGTTAAAGGGCACCAGGAAGTAGAGAATAACACAGGTGTTGGAAAGGAAAATAAACGACCACGAGCAAGCAGAATCACTCGACTCTTCGTTTTTTTTCCACACACCTACATTGGTGACCCTGATATCTCATGGACGTTTCCGGAGAGAAGATGACGACACATGCAGTTTCGCTGAAACTACCAGAGTTTTGGGAGACGCAAGCATCGGTGTGGTTTGCGCAAACTGAAGCTCAGTTTGCCTTAAAAGACATTACAGCGGATGGCACCAAGTACTACTATGTCGTGGCGGCCCTCGGCAGTTCTACAGCGGGCCGAGTGGCGAGCATCCTGGAAGATCCGCCGGAGAGGGGCAAGTACGCCCGGTTGAAAGACCGGCTGCTGAAGATCTTCGGGCTGTCTGACTGAGCGGGCTCGCCGCTTGCTCGCGCTGAACGGCCTCGGCGACAGCAAGCCGTCAGAACTCATGGACACAATGTTAACTCTGCTGGGACGGCACAGACCGGACTTTCTTTTTCAAGAACTCTTTCTGCAGCAGCTACCCCTGCCGGTGCGAGCCGCGTTGGCCAACACCGCGATCACCGACTGTCGGGAGTTGGCCGAGGAGGCCGATAAGTTTTTTCTGGCTGGCCAACAGAGCTACACGGCGGCACTGAGGCCGACTCAACCCACGGCATGGCTGCCGGGAGAGACAGATATCGTTGCCACAGCGGCAGCAGCGAGCCAACGGCAGAGGTCTACCGGCATGTGCGATGACCATGCTAGGTTTGGGCCGAAGGCGACACGCTGCAGATCTCCGTGCAGCTTCAGCGGGACGGGAAATGCCAGAGCCGGCGCTCAGTAACAGCCATGAGCGTCGGGCGGGAAGGCAGGCTGCTGTTCATCAAGGACCACGTTTCCGGGCGGCGCTTTCTCTGCGACACGGGTGCGCAGAGGAGCGTGGTGCCTGCATCGCGGGTGGACATGCTGACCGGCGGGCAGGGCCCCCCCCTAGAAGCAGCTAACGGTACCCCCATACGCACGTTTGGGACGCGGTGCCTGGAGCTGTCCTTTACGGGGCAGCGTTTCAGCTGGGACTTCGTCACTGCCAAGATCGCCGTTCCCCTGCTGGGCGCGGATTTCCTCTGCGCTTATGGATTATTGGTGGACGTAAAGGGCCGCCGCCTGATAAATGCGGTAACATTTAGCTCTTACCCATGTACACTAAGTGGAGCTGGCTCTACCGGATTAGCTAGAAGGCTAACGGTGGATGAGGAGTTTCTGCAGCTGCTGGCCAAGTTCCCGGACCTCACGCAGCCCACCTTCTCGTCCTCCACGGTCAGACACGGGGTGGAGCATCACCTCTCTACCACTGGCCCGCCGGTACATGCCCGGGCCCGGCGCCTGGACCCGGCGAAACTCACCATCGCCAAGGCCGAGTTCGAGAACATGGAGCGCCTGGGCATTATTCGCCGCTCCAACAGTCCGTGGGCTTCACCCCTGCATATCGCACCGAAACCTGGGGGCGGGTGGCGCCCGTGTGGAGATTACCGCCGGCTCAATGACGCAACAGTTCCGGATCGGTATCCGGTTCCACATATTCAAGACTTTTCTGCCCACTTGTCGGATAGCGTGGTGTTTTCGAAAGTAGACCTTGTGCGAGGTTACCACCAGGTGCCTGTTCAGCCAGCGGACGTCCCCAAGACGGCGGTGATCACTCCGTTCGGCCTGTTCGAGTTCCTGAGGATGCCTTTCGGACTCAAGAATGCAGCGCAGACATTCCAGCGCCTGATGGACACGGTGCTGAGGGACCTGCCTTTTCTGTTTGTCTACTTGGACGACATACTGGTTGCCAGTACATCAAGGGCCGAGCACATGTCTCACCTTCGGATATTGTTTGATCGCCTCAGCCAGCATGGGTTGATCATCAACCCGGCTAAATGCCAGTTTGGATTATCCACCATTGACTTTCTGGGACATCGCATCACGAAGTACGGGGCGATTCCCCTCCCATCAAAGGTGGAGGCAGTCACTAATTTTGCGCGTCCACTCACAGTGAGGGCCCTGCAGGAGTTTTTAGGCATGATCAATTTCTACCACCGCTTTATTCCCCGAGCAGCCCAATTGATGCGGCCCCTGTATGAGGCCCTGAAGGACAAGGCCAGCAAAAAGATGGTGAACGGGAACGGGCGTTCGTGGACGCTAAAATGGCTCTGGTGGAGGCAACAATGTTGGCACACCCGTCCCGTAAAACTCCGATTGCCATCACCACGGACGCTTCGGACTACGCGGTGGGTGCCGTGCACGAGCAGTGGGTGAAGGGGGCGTGGCAACCGCTCGCTTTCTTCAGCCGGCAGTTGCGCCCGAATGAACGAAAATACAGTACGTTCGACCGAGAACTCCTCGGCCTTTTTCTGGCCATTCGGCATTTCCGGTTCTTGCTGGAGGCTCGGCAGTTCACCGCGTATGTGGACCACAAGCCGCTGACGTTTGCCATGAGGAAGAGCGCCGAACCGTGGTCTGCGCGGCAGCAGCGCCAGCTTGCCTACATATCGGAGTTCACGACGGATCTGCAGCATGTCGCAGGCAAGGAGAACCTGGTCGCAGACTGCCTCTCCAGGGCCGTCCAGTTGGGATTGGACTACAGCAAGATGGCCGAGGAGCAGATTGCAGACCCAGGCGTTCTCGAATTGAGGACGGCAGAGACGGGGCTGCGGTTGGAGGACGTTCCGTTTGGCGAGACCGGCACAACGCTTCTGTGCGACGTCTCCACAGGCCAGCCACGGCCGGTGGTTCCCGACGGCTGGAGACGACAGGTTTTCCAGACGGTGCATGGGCTGTCACACCCTGGCAAGAAGGCGTCGCAGAAGTTGGTGGCAGCAAAGTTCGTCTGGCACGGGTTGAAAAAGGATGTACGAGAGTGGGCCGGGACCTGTGTGGTGTGCCAGCGCGCCAAGGTCCACCGTCACATAAAGACCCCTTTAGCACAGTTCTCGGTGCCGGAAAGGAGGTTCGACCACGTGAATGTGGACTTGGTGGGCCCTTTGCCCCCATCCCGGGGTTTCACGTACCTCCTCACAATGGTAGACCGAACCACTCGCTGGCCAGAAGCGGTGCCGTTGTCATCGACAACAACGGAGGAAGTGGCTCGGGCTTTCATTTCGACCTGGGTCTCCAGGTTCGGAGCCCCAGCCGATGTATCCTCAGACCGAGGCCCGCAGTTCACATCGGAGCTGTGGAATGCGGTGGCAGGAAACCTCGGAGTAAAGCTCCATCGGACAACGGCCTACCACCCACAGGCTAATGGTTTGTGCGAGCGCTTCCATCGCTCTTTGAAAGCTGCTCTCCGGGCCAGCCTCAAAGACTGTGGTTGGGTGGACAGGCTTCCGTGGGTCATGTTGGGGCTTAGGTCGGCCCCCAAAGAGGATCTACAGGCCTCATCTGCCGAGCTGGTTTATGGACAGCCACTGCGGGTCCCGGGGGAGTTTATCCCCAAAGTCACAGACCCTTGGAGAGAGAAACATTGTGGGAAAAGGCCAGGCTGTTCAAACCGGTGCCCACATCGCAGCACGGCCTGCCACAGTCGTACGTCCCGTCCAGCCTCAAGTCAGCGGAGTATGTGTTTGTTCGCCAGGACTGCCACCGGGGAACCTTGCAACGCCCCTATATCGGGCCGTTTCGCCTTCTGGAGACCGGAGACAAAGCCTGCAAGATCGACATGGGCGGCCGCCTGGAATACGTGTCGGTAGACCGCCTTAAACCGGCACATTTGGACCTGGACCAGCCGGTAAGGGTGGCTTTACCCCCACAACGGGGGCGACCTCGTGCCCTGGTACCTGCCCACAGCAAGACCCAAGGGGAAGCCTCAACGGAGGTCCTGCCCCCGGCCCCAGAGACACGGAGTCGTGCGGGTCGATTGATCCGGGCCCCGAGACATTGAGCGGTTGGTGGGGGCTAGGTGAATTCTGGGGGGAGGCATGTAGGGATGTACGAATTCACAAGGGCCCTTTAAGGAAAGGGGCGTAGCCCTGGTGACGGGGGGGTTAAAGGGCACCAGGAAGTAGAGAATAACACAGGTGTTGGAAAGGAAAATAAACGACCACGAGCAAGCAGAATTACTCGACTCTTCGTTATTTCCACACACCTACAACATGAAGAAACTTCTTCTACTTCTTCTGTTGATTTTTAAGTTGGTTGTGCTCCATAAGAAGAATATAATATATGTGTGAACAGTTACAATCACTCGAGGCGCCTGAAAGTTGATATTCCTCATTAAATGAAGGGAACGGTTCCTGAACGTGCCTTTTTAATCACAATAGCCGCATTTGCCTTTTTTTGTTATTGTCTGTACAATTAAAAATGAGCTTTTATTGTGAAAAACCAAAGAACTCCGCTCACATCTCCCACGTCGCTCCGTTAGTGTGTGTTCAAAGAACCTCTCCGGGTGACGGATGGAGGTGTGAACAAGCGGATTTATTTCAGGTGCACATTGGTCCGATTCCTCTTGGCGGGACGGACGGCGTCCTCGAGGACTCAGCGGGGCGCCTCCTTTGGGTTTAGGGGTGAGTCTTTTATAAACATGTCACTAATAAGGAGCGTTTCCGTTTCACAAGTTGTGTTTAAAGATTGACACGACTTCACGTTGAAATGTAAAAGGTTTTATTTTTGTGTCTTTGATGTGTTTCGTGGTCTCGTCCTGTCGTCACAGCTGGACACCAAAAAAGTTTATTCAAATATGCTCCTCTGCTGGTGTGAGGTCAGTTTGTACTTTAGGTTTCTACATTTCCTACAACAACAACAACTCAACTGTCTGTCTCACTCCTTAATCATCTGTATCTCTCTCCTCACCCGTCTGCCTCACTCCTCATCTGTATCTCACTCCTCACCATCTGTATCTCACTCCTCACCATCTTGATCTCACTCCTTACCTGACAGACGAAGTATTAAAATAAATGTTTTCCTTCCTCTAGAAAGACAGACGACGTGTTATAGAACTTAAACACATAAATACTTATAAGGGAGCTGATATTTCCTGCAGCAAGTGAACTAAACATTGACAGGTGTGTGTGTGTGTGTGTGTGAACTAACTTTGACCCCTGCACCTGCTGTCAGGTGAGCGGAGCTGCTCATGCTGTAAATCTGAAGGCTTCAAAGTTCACACATACACACACACACTTCTTCTTCTATGGTAACATTCAGTTCTGACACATTCTGACTGTATGTTGCTTCTTATTCCGACACGTCTTTGGACCTTTCACTCTGACTGATATTCTACAGCTGGAACAACAAAGCGCGTGGAGGTAAGACGACTCTCTGAACCTTCAACGACTTCAAGTCGCTTCTCCTCGTCGTCTGGAGCTTGTTCTGGTCCTACGTGTTTATACATCAGGATTAATTATAAATAAACATATATTTATTATCATATGTATTCTTTTTAAAGTGACACAAAGGGTGTTTTCAAAGTACAAGAAAAGTGCAAATCAGAGTTAACGGTTGTACATTAGTTCTGCTGTTAGCTTAGCTTAGCATAAAGGCTGCAAACGGAGGGAAACGGCTAGCATGGCTCTATCCACATTTACCATTCAATGCTACTCTATACTTCTATTTCTCTACATCTCACAGGGAAATATTGTTTTTGTACAAATACAAATACCTTTATTTAATAACTTTTAGTTTTTCAAATGTGTTTACAAACTAAATGTGTGCATTGACGTAAACTAGCAAATAATATGCAAATCAGTCTTAATACAATTACATGACGAAGAGGATTCAGATTCTTCATGTAAAAGTACAAAAGTCCAGAATGTAACACTTTATTAAAGTTATAGTGAGTTTTATCAGTTAAATGTAGAGCAATGTGTTAAAGGATCATTTAATTTATTCCTTACAAATGACAATCATAAAAAAGTCACATCCTTGAATTCATAAAACTTCTATTAACTATTTTAAATGATCTCTTATTATAAGAAAAGAGAAACAAATTACTTAGAAATGAGGATTATTGAACTGAAAATGTGAATATAAAGAAAGTAATAAAAGATAATTGCACTAAAACACACCCACACACACACTGAATACCTTGGCTCAGGTATTTTTACAGCAGTAATATGTTGAAGGTGTAACTGCTTCTATCAGCATGAAGACCAATAACATTTCAATTTCTAACTTATTGAAAGTGAGCAGAGAGCAGGTGACCAATCAGCTGACGGCTCACGAGACACTGCAGGAAATATTATTTTAATCTGAGTTTAGAAGTCAAGAAAATATGTCAACAACTACCGGCCTGATTACATTAACTCCCCAGAGGATGAACGCTGATGATCGTGTGAACCTCTCACGCCCCCGTAACACCATTAACCTCTTAAATGTTTTTTAATGTTCTATAAAGATGTATGTGAAATGTCCTGATCTCTTCTGACCTGCGGATAAACCCTTCAGACTCAGCTCAGGGGCGGGCTAACTCATTCGATGTTAATGACTCCACAAATGTTTCCTAGTGCCACGATTAAGACAAAAATATTGAAATGTGTGATCTTATTCATGCTCCCCAGAGGATGAACCCTTCAGACTCAGCTCAGGGGCAGACTAACCCATGCAACTCCACAACCTTTACCTAGTACCACGATTAAGATAAAATATTGTCTTTTTGTCAAGATTTCCGAGAAAATTCCTGATCTCACTCGTGCTCCTCAGAGGGTGAACCCTTCAGACTCACCTCAGGAGTGGACTAACCCCTTAGACTCCACAACCTTTTCCTAGTACCACGATTAAGATGAAATATCCTCTTTGATGTCAAGAGTTCCTCAAATTCCTGATCTCACTCGTGCTCCCCAGAGGATGAACCCTTCAGCTAATGTTAGTCTTTGCTATGCTAAGATTCATCGGGTTTTTTTGTATGTCCATTGGAACGTTGTCTGTGTGCTTCCAGCCAATCAGGATGGAGGGCGAGGAGGACGGGGCGGGGCGAGTCCGGGAGCTGCAGGAGCAGCGGATGACGGTGCAGAAGAAGACCTTCACCAAGTGGATGAACAGCGTCTTCACCAAGAACGGGGTGAGGAACACGTGAAGAAGAAAAGGAGACGTGTTTATTAAGAGTAGAAGAAGAGAAAACAATTCCTGTTGGTCTATGAACATCAAAGTGTCTCTGACCTGACGCCACAAGAGGAATACACATTCCTCTACGGCAGTAAACGTACTCATACCACATTAAACGCCTTGCATTCAACACCCCACTTTAGTAAAGTATACGAGTAAAAGTATCTCTAAGATTATAAAGTACAATATGTACCTCTGGGATGTACACACACTCTTGAAACCCTTATTAACCGTTCTTTACGATAAGACGGAGGTTTAGTGATGATGTCATCGTTATTCCTCCATCAGTCAAAGAGCTGCCGGTTCCAGGCTCCACCGGTTCTCTCGGTTCTCTCGGTTCTGCATTTGGTTCTGTGTGTTTTCTCCGATAACTGGACGCCGGCTGAACTCTGAGGCCCGACGCTGCTGCTCCTCATTCCCAGAATTCCTCTGCGCTTACAGCCGGGCGGTGCCGAGAGAAAAATGTGTTTCCACAGTGAGGTCGTGTCCTCTGGAATATTTATGGGTGTATTTGTTGGACAGGAATCTACAAATATGCACCATGGACATTTATTTTTTTGAAGTGTGAACATCATTTGGACTAAATTAATTAACTATTTAATGAAAGAACAACAAGATGAAAAAATGAAAAAGATAATAAAAAATTATCCACCAAAAAGAGACAAGCTGCACAATGCAAACTGTAGTGAAGGGAGATTAAATGATGGGGAAATATAAATACAAAATAAACACAATTAGCCAGTTTTAATAGAGTTTGGTTGTGTGGCATCTTTAATAAGACAAATACATGTTGGATTAAACAAATAACAGTTTCTTTTGAAATTTGTTGGTACTTTCGGTATTATCAATGTATGTTTTTTTAAATTGAATAAATTGATATAATAAAATACTTCAGAATATATCTATAATTATTCCTCGCTCCAGAGTACTATTGTCTAAAATATTGGAAAAATCCATATTTTTTTGACCGAACATAATGTTTGAATCACCATAATAAACACTATTATTACGTTCATATACATAATCTATTACAATATATTATTATTGTAATATATATTCCGGCCACCGGCGGCAGCATTGAGCACGCCGCTGCTGAGCAGAACGCTCAATGCGGCGGTGAAGAAGAAACCGGTGGGCCGTGTTTTAATGAACTTGATGGTGTGGATCTGAATGGGAGTTCTGTCAGAGTAAAATCACGTTCATGACGTCATCTTTACCGGCCTAATGAGTCATTGAGAGGATTATCTTTATTTGGTGGGTCTGAATTTTTCCTAATATTAATTAACCTAGTGTTAACTAACCTCGTGTTAACTAACCTACTGTTAGCTAGCTAACCTAATGTTACTGCTAGCTAACCTAGTGTTAACTTAGCTACCGCTAGACTTACCTCGGTTAACTTAATACTGTCAATGTATCTAACGCTACTATTTGCTAACCTTCTGTTAACTAATGACTGTCAACTTACCTAATGTTAACTAACCTATTGTTAGGAATAGTTATTAGTTGTTAACTACTCTTAAGTAATTAAACATTAACTAACCTACTGTTAACATAGCCAATGCTACCGCTAGGACTAACCTAGGTTAGCTAACTACTTTCAATTTACCTAACTTAATAAATTACATTTAACAAATATTGTCAACAAAGGAATTTTCTAACATCTGAGGTATTCGTACTTTAGTCAAATATTTCCATCAAAGTTAAACTAAATCGTGTACTTTTATTTATTTTATCAATTTAAATGAACCCAATAACATTCCAATTATATAATATATTTAAGATGAAATTATAAATGTATTAATCCTTTTACAAAAGACCAAAACGTTATTTTTTAATGGGAAAATAACCTCCAGAAATATGTCTTGTTTGACAATAATTGTAATACTTTTCCACTTTATTTTTACTTTTACATTTATCTCCATTTTCTGATATTTAATAGAACAAACTTTTAATGGAGAAACTCGACGGATTGCAGGTCTGTTTTATATTTTAATAGATTTCATGCTTATTTATATTCTGACAATATTAATTATGTTTTTTAATTTTTTATTCTATTGGATCATATTTTGCGTTGGAGGTGAAGATGAACTCTGAGTAACAATGTTATCTCCATGGCAACAGGATATCAAATCAAGGTAATTCATTAAAACGTCAGAGAAATCCTACAGCTCAGTTCAACCCGAACGCATCACTCCAGCCATCAGTTTGAGCTTTTTAGTGCCAAATGTCTCAATGTTCCTTTAAAGGTTTCCTGCCGACGGACAAACAGTGAAAGAGATAAAAACTCTAACAAAGAGTTCAGATTAACAACGTTGAACTAATTAACTGTAGTCTCGTCTTTAAAACTGTCGACAGTGAGAATGATGCTCGAAACTATTTATATTGTATTTATTTATTTCTTTTACTAGTCCTATTCCAAATTAACATAAAATTAACATAAAATATTCTTGGTAATTTTTGTCTTATCGCTTTAATCAAGAAACGTATGAACACATTTCTAGTAAACTCAAGAATTGTGATTCTTTTTTAATATTTTTGTGTGCAGAAAGATCTGTTGAATGAATCACATAGTGGTGAAAATGCAATGAGTGTTCCTCGACTAAGAATTTCTTTGGTTGAGGAAAGTTCTTGTACGTACTGTAATTAATCACATGTTAATATTTGAGGGTTAGGGTTGTAAAACCTGTGAACTATCACCACCTTGTCACCACCTTGTCACCACCGTAAGAGCGTTAGCCTCATACAAGTCCATTAAAACTATTACACTTTAAATAAAATGCGCATCCGTAGCCGTACCGTCAAGTTTGCATTTCAACATAAAATAAAAGTGCGCTTCCTTTTAACCTATCAAAATAAAAGTCTGAGTTAACTATAAAGAGGAAGTAGATTAAAACATCTATAAATTATTCAAACAATACAATATATAAGGCATACAGCAAAACCATTAAGGCAGATACAAAAACAGGCAGTCAACACAAAACAACAAACCTTTCTCGAGGTTTATTTACAGCTTATTGAAGGTTTTGGCTTATAAAAGACATTTATATCCATTGTATGAAAGACAAAATTTGATTTCAGGACTAAATTCAGTTTTTTCAAATGAGAGGACCAGTTCCCAAGGTCACGGAGGTCAAAAGAGCTTCATGATGATCTGATGGACCTTCTGCGCAAACAGACTAAAACCTGAACCGTCGCGCCTGTGGCGGAACTTGTCCATTCGACGAGCCGCTCTCCGCTGTAAGATGTTACCTGACCTGCTGATAACCAGGATGTCCTGAAGCTGGCTGGACGGAGACGTTGTGCAACAAGAAACACTTGAGGGGAAACTATCTTTCTGACTTTGAACTTCCTGTTCAAAGTCACCGAGCTGTAAACACGTCTCCTCACGTGAGGGGGAGAAGTATTTTTATCCTTTTACTGGACCAATATATTCATGTCAAAATACTCTGTCACAAGTAGAAGTCCTGTGTTTTTCACCTCCTGCAGGAGGAGGTGGAGCTGATTGACGTTTACACGGATCTGAAGACCGGAATCCTCCTCATCCGTCTGCTGGAGCTCATCTCCAGAGAGACGCTGCCGCCGCCCAGCCGCCGCAAACTGAGAGTCCACTGCCTGGAGAACAACAGCATCGCCATCAGCTTCCTCAAGACCAAGGTACTGTTAGGGTCCTAGAAACCAAGGTACTGTTAGGGTCCTTAGGGTCCTAGAAACCAAGGTACTGCACCTGTTAGGGTCCTAGAAACCAAGGTACTGTAAGGGTCATTAGGGTCCTAGAAACCAAGGTACCTCACCTGTTAGGGTCATTAGACAATGTTTGAGTGAATATAATTTCAATGATTATCTAGTAAACCAGGCAGCGCCAAATATTTTTAAATATATACAAATATATTTAAAGGAAATAAAAAGAAGATCTAACGTGTTGTTTGTTTTAGTTTTAAACGTGTACATCACTGTCTCTCCCGTCAGATTCGAGTGGATCTGATTGGTCCAGAGAACGTGGTGGACGGGGACCGTACACTGATCCTGGGTCTGCTGTGGATCATCATCCTCCGGTTCCAGATCGGACCCATCAACCTGCAGGAGGTGGAGAACCATTGCTCCCTCTTCTTCTTCTTCTTCTTCTTCCTTCTTTCCTCATTCTTTTCTTTCTGACTTTCCTTCTCCTATGTCCATTTCCTTTCCTTGCCTCCCTCTCTATTCCTCACCTTGAACATGTCCTTCACTTGTCTAATTTGTTTATCTTCTTCACCTTCTCGCCCTCTCTCTCTCCCTCTCTCTCTCGCTCTCTTTTCTCTCCTTTTTTTCTTTCCTTGACTTCCCTCTTTGTTCCATTCATATCATCACCTCCTTTTCTTTTATCTTTCTCTCACTTCCTTTCTTTTCCTGCTTTGTTCCTTCCTCGTCTGTTTCCTTCTTTGCATCTCGTCCTCCTCTTCACCTTTTCTTTCCTCTCCTCCTCTCCTCTACATTTGTCTCTCTCTTTAATTTTGTTTCCTCTCTTCCTATCCTTTGTTTACTTCTCTCCTCTTCTGTCCTCATTCCCTCCTCCTGTTTCCTTCTTTACATCTTTTTCTTTCCTCTCACTTTTCCTTTTCTTTGTCTTTCTCCTCCTTCATATCCACCACCTCCTCACTTGTTTCCTCCCCTCCTCCTCAGGCGGGAGGTGGCAGTGTCGCTCACCGCTCGGCGAAGGAGGCGCTGCTGATCTGGTGTCAGAGGAAAACTTCTGGTTACCACGGCGTCGACATTCAAGACTTCTCCTCGAGTTGGAGGGACGGCCTGTCCTTCAACGCCCTGATCCACGCACACCGGTAACACACACACACACACACACACATACACTAACACACACACAGCACACACACTAACATACGCACACTAAAAAACACACAGACACACACGCACAACTAACACGCACACTAAAAAACACACACACAAGGACACACAGACACTTTTTTCTATTCTCCATCCAATCTGCTCCATCCTCTCTCTACCTCTCTCCAACTCTCTTATTCCCTCTCCCCCCCCCCCCTTTCTCCCCCTCTCTCTCAATCCCCAGGCCCGACCTTTTCGACTACTGCCGTCTCCACGGCGACGACCCCCGCCGTAACCTTGAGCACGCCTTCTCGGTGGCGGAGCGCGAGCTGGGCATCATGCAGCTGCTGGAGGTGGAGGACATGGTGGTGCTGCACCCGGACCAGAGGTCCATCATGACCTACGTGTCCCTGTACTACCACTACTTCTCCAAGATGAAGCAGGGCCACACGGTCCAGAAGAGGCTCGCCAAGGTCAGAGCGCCCAACGGGCACGTTGAAGTAGCAGTTCTGCTGTAGAACTACCATAACAGTACTAGTACTGCTGTATAACTACCATAGCAGTACTAGTACTGCAGTAACACTACCATAACAGTACCAGTACTGCTGTAGAACTACCATATCAGTACTAGCAGGGGTTTTCCTGTAGAGAAAATTTGGGCGTGCGCCTAAGCCGTTTTCCCGAGCGCCTATGACAAATCCCGAGCGCCTAAGGCAAAAAAAGGTCCGCGATGGAAAAAAATAACATAAATAAAAACTGTTCATCAGGTGCATGTCAGCGAATATGTTCTCAATAGTATGTTTCAAGTCGGCTACAGCCGAACCCTCGTTCTGTTTTGATCAATAGTAATCGAGTTCAGTGTTTCCCCTAGGTTTACAGCTTCAGGGGGGCGGGACTAGTGCCGCTAGCCATGTTGGTGCCCTAAGCTTAATTTAACACTGAGGTGTGCTCACCTGTGTGCGCGCATCACCGCTGAGCGAGGGGGGGGGGGGGGGTAGACGAAAATTACAGAGTGGCGGGTGGAGATTTCACCCTGTTCTAATGGTAGGGGAAACACTGGAGTTGATAAGCGTGTCTTCTTGTCTGATCAATACGCAACTGTGAGGTGCGCGAATGGACCGAGCGGCCAGCTGCTGATCACTCACTCAACAGCTCGACCTGAACGAATAGACGGTGCGCGCACAGCGCGCAAAAAAATAATTTGGGCGCACCGAAGACCCATTTTGACCCAGGAAAAACCCTGACTAGTACTGCAGTAGAACTACCATAACAGTACCAGTACTGCAGTAACACTACCATAACACTACTAGTACTGCAGTAGAACTACCATAACACTTAGTTCTATTTAACTTTGTTTGAGGCTCAAAAAGTATTTATTTTACTTCTTTATTTATTTCACAAAACAAAAGCAAATATGAGTAGAACAAGATGTTGAATGATTTAAATACATTTTAGAACTTAGAAGATGCTTTTTAAATATTAATCTGATTGAATATATATATATATATATATTTATATATGTTTGTGTAATATATATATATGTATTTATAAATATTTACATAATAATTTATATATACACACCTATATATATATACATATAAATGTACATCATAATATATATATATATATATATACACACACAAACGATCCAAACCGTGGACTCTTCTGTCCTCTGCAGGATAGTGTAGGAACTGCAGAAGCAGTCTGATTGACACACAAATGCACAGACACACACACGCACCATCTGTCGGCTCACCTCCTCTAATTACTGATGGATTAAAGAGCGACAGCAATACTGGAGGGAATACAATATGTTTTATATTCATGTTGGAAAACATTACAACACTATGACCATGATAATTTAATAAATACCCATATACATTAATTGCTGCATAATTTTAAAGATCTATGGTATTTAATTTTTTGCAATTATGATGTACTTCACTTTATTTACTACTATCTACTTTTTGACTTCACTGTATTTATATTTTGCAGAAAAAAAGAAAAGAAAAATACTAGTGCTGTGAAAAATAACGCGTTAACTCAGTTAATTAAATTACAGGATTAACTAGTTTTGTTTTTTTAATGCATTTAACGCATGCGCAGAATGAGCTTCCAATCCGTCTGTTGTTGGTCGTCTCTCCAGCAGCGTGTCATTCTGTCTCTACGTGTGGCGTTAACACGACTCCGATCTCCGTCTCGCGCGCGCAGAGCTCGGATGCCGGCGGGACGAAAAAAAGTCACCTGCACCCCCCCCCCCCCCGTCAACAACTCTTCTCGGAGCTCTTGCCTGTCTTGAGAGCCCTGTAAATGTATATATGTGATTAATCATGATTAATCCACAGAAACCTGTGATTAACCTGATTAAAAATGTTAATTGTTTCACAGCCCTAAAAAATACATAGAAATGATTAATTGATTAATTACATTTTAAGAAAATAAAAATAACCGTATCGCAACCATAATTTTTCCAGTTAAAACATTTGCTGGTTTCCGATGTTATAATGTAAATCAATTAGTAATAATGTTAATTTATTAATGGTAATGTTAATTTATTTGTAATAATATTAATTGGTTTGTAATAATATTACTTAAAATACATTTAATTCATTATACTGACATTCTTTGAATTTTCAATGCAGGAAAACAGAGTATTTTAGCACCTGTAACGTTTGTCTGTAGGACGCATGTTCATGTGGTCATGAGTCCGTGGGTCATGTGACTGTCGAGCGTCTCTATCCGGTGTCGTTGATTGTGGGCGGGACTTAGGAGCTCATCAGATCAGATCCCAGTCTGAGACGCTGCAGCAGAGACATCCACCAGGCGGACGGGCGCTGAAGCTCCACACCTTCTACCTTCTACCTGCTCAGAGAAACAGGAAGCTGTGTCTGGTTCTGCTCATTCAAAACTACATTACCCAAGATGCCACTGGGTTTTGGAGGCCCTCCATGTGTTTGTAGTCATTGGTATCTCTTGTTGTGAGAGCAGAGGCTGCTAGAAGGCGATCAGTGAACCTTTGACCTCCTCACGGTGACGGGTGGAGCTCTAGTAGTGCTCATGGTCCGTGCTCACCAGCAGGTAAACCAGGTGTGTCACCTGGGCTCACTTCACGATGGCTCAGGTGTGTCATGCTTGCAGCGAACGGCCTTCATGGTTTTTCTGTAGTTGGGGATTCCAGGTGTGCTTAGGTCTGGACAACGGCTCTCCAGGTGTGTATTACTGCTGTCCAGGTATGCCAGGTGTGTTGTGGGTATGTAGAAACAACCCGAGCAGACATGATGTGGGCACCAGGTGCTCTCCAGGTGCATTAGAGGTTTACAACAATACTTTTTAGGCTTGACGCAAGTTTATTTAAGCAAGTGTGTTCCAGGTGTGGACGAGGCTTTTAGAAGAATCTCCAGGTGTGTCGTGGTTTCAAAACCAGGTGTAGTCGAGTCATCTAGAAGCATTTCCAGCAGTTCTATTGTCGGCACCAGGTGTGTCCAGGTGTGTTCGAGGTCTCAGCAGAAACAGTTTGGCCTACATTGCAGACGACAGGTGTGTGAGGTGTGTGTGGTCGAGGGATCTGGAAGCGTCTCCAGCAGGTACATTGTCGGCCACAGGTGTGTTCCAGATGTGACAAAGGTATCTGGAAGCGTCTCCAGTACCCGGTGCGTTCAGAGTTCTGCATCGTGACTTCCTGTCAGCACCAGGTGCACCCATGGTTACCTCTCAGGTGTGTCTCAGACTGAAGGCGATGGGTCTCCAGGTGTCTCCAGGTGTTGGTCTGTAGGCGTCATTGACGGTTTGAGTATGTCACTGGGAGGAAGTCTCAGTGGTCGGTGGTTGAAGAAGCAGTTCAGGACCGGATCCTCCACCAGGTCCTGGGACCAGGTGCGTTACCTGTCCCTCTCAAGACCCTCTCAGGTACCTAGCGAGGTTCCTTAGGGCTCCATCTCTGTGCCACTCTCTGTGGTCGGTCTGCACACCTGTGCCGATCACACTCGTCTTCATGCGGCTCCGTCTGATCAGGTGACGCAGAATCAATTAATGCCTTTTCTCACTTTGAGCTTGAGGTTCTTTTTTTTAAACCCTTTTTATTAACATTTTCTACAGTGTATTATTCTACTGGCTCCTTTTTTAGTTGCATCTCTATTTGAATAATGTTTAAATAAATAAGACATTTTGTTGTTCTATTTCCAGATAGTCGGGATGCTGATGGAGCTAGACGGCATGAAGGTCCAGTACGAGACGCTGGTCTCAGATCTGCTTCACTGGATCAAGACCAAGGTAACAACAACAACAACAATAACAGTAGTGTTGACGCGAGGATGCTTCAGCTGGTGGTGGTTGTCTGACTGAAGGTGCTGCAGCTGGACGACAGGCGGTTCCCCAACTCTGTGAGGGAGACGCAGAAGCTGATGGCGGCGTTCAAGAGCTACAGGACGGTGGAGAAGCCCCCCAAATATCAGGTGGGACGATCCTTCAGTCTCCCTCTATGTCTCAGCTCTTCTTCAGAGCACACGGCCCTGTTTGAGTGTCAAGATTATTTAAATCCACGAGTCAATGTGATTTTTGGTTTAAAAAAATAAATATAAAGATTCAGCAGTAAAGAGTTTAAGGGATTTTTATTTTGTCTCTATATTCTTTAATCTTTTTCCATTTTTATCTCTATTGTTTAAATTTTATTTTTATTTTGTTTCCATATTGTTTTCATTTTGTCTTTATATTGTTTTAAATACATTTTTATTTTTTTCTCTTTCTTTTATTGATTTATATTTTGTCTATATTGTTTTTATTTTGTCTCGAATTTTTTTTGCATTTATATAAATGTTTGTCTATATATTTTTTATTTATTTTTGTCTATATATCTTTTTTTATTTTATTTTGTCTCTATATTGTTTGACATTTTTTTTAAAGTTTGTCTATATTGTTTAAAAAAGAAAAAAGATTCTCGATTTTTAAATTTTTTTTTAAATTTGTGTCTCTATTGTTATGATTTTTTTTGATTTTGTCTATATTTTGTAAAATGTTGTAAACATTTTTTCTCTATATTGTTTGAAATTTATTTTTATTTTGTTCCTATCATCCATCCATTCTCATTCGCTTAATCCGGGGTCGGGTCTCGGGGCAGCAGACCCAGCAGGCTGACCCAGACTTCCCTCTCACCCGCAACACCTTCCAGCTCATTCTGGGGGATCCTGAGGCGTTCAGGGCAGCTGGGAGATATAATCCCTCCAGCGGGTCCTGGGTCTTCCCCGGGGTCTCCTCCCATTGGATGTGCCTGGAAAACCTCTAAAGGGTCCTAAACCACCTCAGCTGAGGAAACTCATCTCCGTACCCTATCGCTAAGGCTGAGCTCGGCCACCCTTCGGAGGAAAATCATTTCGCCGCTTGTTTTAATTGTTTTATTTTTATGTTCTTTTAAATATCTTTTTTTTTGTCTCTATATTGTTTTTAATTAGTCTCTATATTGTTTTTAATTTGTTTTTAATTTCGTCTCTATATTGTTTTAAATGTATTTTTATTTTGTCTCTATATTGTTTAAAATTTATTTTGATTTTGTCTCTAAATTGTTTTACTTTTTTTTTGTCTTTTAAATGTTTGTCTATATATTTTTTGTAATTATTTTTATTTGTCTGTATTGTTTTTAATTTTTAATTTATTTTTGTTTTTATTTTTGTCTTTAGGAGCGCGGGGTGATTGAAGCTCATCTGTTTAGTCTGAAGACTCAGCTGGCAGCCAACAACCAATGGGCTTACAATCCTCCAGAGGGTAACACACACACACAGATGGATACAATACGTAGACACATTGTGTTTATATTCCTGATATAATCACATTTAAAGTTATGTATGTGCTTCTGGACAAATTTGACTTCTGTGTCCTTTCATAACACCATGTGTGTGTGTGTATTTGTCTGACTGTGTGTGTCTGTGTGTGTGTGTATGTGTGTGTGTAGGTAAAACCCTGAGTGACATAGAGAGGAGTTGGGTTCTTCTGGAGCGAGCCGAACACGAGCGTGAGCGCGCCCTGCAGGGGGCGCTGCTGCGTCTGGAGAACCTGGAGCAGCTCGCCCAGAAGTTCGAGAGGAAGGTAACTACAGGGGGGGGGCCACATTTTTTCAAAATAAAATTCTTCCCTATGCAAATATGAGCACCTTTTTTCAAAGTAAAAGACTTTCCTATGCAATTATGAGCACCTTTTCAAAATAAAAGACTTCCCTATGCAATTATGAGCACCTTTTCAACAAAAAAAAAGACTTACCAATGCAATTCATGTGCTCTTCCCCTGGGTGTGTTGCGTGTGTCTCAGGCGGCACTGAGAGACGGATACCTGGAGGACACGCTGCGTCTCATCCGGAGACAGGACATCCGAGGCCTCTCCTCCCTGGAGGAGGCACAGGCGGCCGGCCGGCGGCTGGAGGCGCTCGCCACCGACGCTCTGGCCAGAGGGCCGCGCTTCGCCGCCCTGAGAGACATGGCCGAGGCCGTGGAGAGGGGGAACTACCACAGCAAGGAGCAGATCATCGGCAGGTGAGAGAGAGACGGTGTAAAACATATCTATATACAGGACTGTCTCAGAAAATTAGAATATTGTGATAAAGTTCTTTATTTTCTGTAATGCAATTAAAAAAACAAAAATGTCATGCATTCTGGATTCATTACAAATCAACTGAAATATTGCAAGCCTTTCATTCTTTTAATATTGCTGATTATGGCTTACAGCTTAAGAAAACTCTAAAATCCTATCTCATAAAATTTTAATATTTCCTCAGACCAAGTAAAAAAAAGATTTATAACAGCTGAGTGTTTGTCAAGGCTCAGGAAACCCTTGCAGGTGTTTCGAGTTAATTAGACAATTCAAGTGATTTGTTTAATACCCTACTAGTATACTTTTTCATGATATTCTAATATTTAGAGATAGGATATTTGAGTTTTCTTAAGCTGTAAGCCATAATCAGCAATATTAAAAGAATAAAAGGCTTGCAATATTTCAGTTGATTTGTAATGAATCCAGAATGCATGACATTTTTGTTTTTTGAATTGCATTACAGAAAATAAAGAACTTCATCACAATATTCTAATTTTCTGAGACAGTCCTGTATATATTTATATATCTTTTATTTATTCATGTATCTATTTGTATGTGTGTCATGTGTATGGAAGAGAGGAGAACATCAGCCATCGGTGGAAGGACCTGCTGCAGCAGCTCCAGGAGCAGAGGAGGCTGCTGGGAAACGTAGTTGAAAACCTCAGCGTCCTCCGAAACATCGAGCTCATGTCCCAGGAACTGAAAGAACTACAAGTGAGTTCACACTGAAATAATAATAATACATTTTGATTATCAAGGGGAATTTACATGCTATATATATATATGTGTGTATATATATATATATGTGTGTGTATATATATATGTGTATATATATACATACATATGTATATATATATATTTAGTAATTATACTGTGTATATATAATATATATAGTATTTATACTGTGTATGTTTATATATATATATATATATATAGTATTTATACTGTATTATATATATAGATAGATATAGATAGTATTTATACTGTATTATATATAGTATTTATACTGTATTATATACATACACACATATATATAGTAGTTATACTATATATATATATATAGTAGTTATACTGTGTGTGTGTGTATATATATATATATATATTAGTAGTTATACTGTAGATAGTTTTGCACAATTTAAATTATCTACAGTGTTTTCTTTAGCCAGAAGTACCATATTTGGATGAGAGGGTGGAGCTTTGGAGGAGTGGGGTACCGTTAGCGTAGCATTCTGTAAGTTACCATCTAACGGTGAGCAAGATGCTAACCCCCACCTCCCCTTCCAGTCCCAGGCCAGTTCCTGTGAACTGGGGAAGCAGCTGGCGGAGGTGGAGGCTCTCCTTCAGAAGCAGGATCTCCTTGAAGCTCAGATCTCAGCTCACGGTGAAGCGATCACCACCATCATCAGCAAGACTCTGAAGGTAAGATATTGATTACGTTAATTGATCAGGGGGCTAAAGGTAAGATATTGATTAAGTTAGGGTGACCAGACGTCCTGTTTTTCCCGGACATGTCCTGTTTTTGAGACTTAAAAATTGCGTCCGGCAGGGATTCCAAAAACGTCCGGGATTTTGCTTCGTCCGATATTTGTGTTTCTCTGGGTCTTTCACAAACTAGTATTTACCCCTTACAAGTTTTGGAAATGGTATCTCCCTTACGTTCCACCTTCTTGCGCGAGCTCTGACAGAATAGAGAACAGTCATTGGTCGACCGATCTCAGGGTTGCCAGATACACGATAATTATCCTCCAAATACAACCATGTTGAGCCTTTGGTACGATACTTCACCATCTCCAATCTGGCAACACTGAGCTCCTTGCCGCCTCCACTAGTTCATTGTTGTTTGTGCGGCATGCTATACACTACTACCAGCGCCGCTCCCATAACGTGCACTACGCGCTGTGCGTAGGGCACCAAGTCCTGAGGGGGCTCCACAAAATAGGCAACTAAAAAATCCTCATAGTTATAAGAATTATAATGCCGATATTATTTCAGTCTAGAAATATTAGGCACCTTTTAGGCATGTATATCACAAAACAGGCAGAACAAGAGAGATGTTTAATCTGAGCACCCCCCCCCCCCCCCCCCCCCCCCGAGACGAAGTGTCCTCTTTTTCACAAACTCAAATCTGGTCACCCTAATTAAGTTAATAGATCAGCGGGCTGAGGGTGAGATATTAATTTTGTTGAAGTTTTTTTTAAAGGAGGTGCTCTTGAGTCGTCCTCTGTCTCTTCCTCTCAGGTGAAGGTGAGAGACGGTCCGCAGATTGAGAGCAGAGTGAAAGCTCTGGACTCTCAGTACAGATCTTTGGTTTCCTTCAGCAGCAGCAGGTTTCCTTCACTTTCACTTTCATATTATTCTTTACATTTTAGTGAAGAAACTAAACAACACATATGGATATTTATCTCCACTTCTTTCTTCTCTTTTCCTACCCTCCTATCCTGTTTCCTCTCTCTCTCATCCTCTCCTTTCTTGTTCCCTATTCTCTCTTGTTTCCTCCTCTCCTCTCCTACTACCCACTAATCTTGTTTCCTTCTTTTGTCTTTTCCTACCCTCCTTGCCTCTCTCCTCTTTCCTCCTCTCCTCTCTTTTTTCCTCTTCTCTTCCCTCCCCTCCTATCTCTTATTTCCTCCCCTCTTGTTTCCTTCTCTTGTCTTTTCCTACCCTCCTCACCTCTCCTATCCTCTTCTCTCCACTACTTTCTCTTGTTTCCTTTTGTTTCCTCTCTCCTCTCTTGTTTCCTCCTACCCTCTCATCCTTTTTCCTTCTCTTGTCTTTTCCTTTTCCCCTCTCCTCTCTTGTCTTCTCTTCTCTCCCCTCTCTTGTTTCCTCCTCCCTCTCTCCTCTCTTGTTTCCTCCTCTCCTCCTACCCTCTAATCATGTTTCCTCCTCCCCTCTCTTGTCTCCTCTTCTATCTCCTCCTCTCTCTTGTTTCTTCTACTTTCTTGTTCTCTATTCTCCCTATTTTCCTATTGTTTCCTCTCTTCTTTACTCTTCTCCTCTCCTCCTACCCTCTCATCTTGTTTCCTTCTTTTGTCTTTTCCTACCCTCCTTGCCACTCTCCTGTTTCCTCCTCTACTCTCTTGTCTCCTCTTCTCTCCCCTCCTATCTCTTGTTTCCTCCCCTCTCTCTTGTTTCCTCCTACCCTCTCATCTTATTTGCTTATTTTGTCTTTTCCTACCCTCCTAACCTCTCCTCTCCTGTTCCTCCTCTCCCCTCCTCTCTTTTGTTTCCTCTCCTCTCTTGTTTACTCCTCTCCTCCTACCCCTCCTTTTTCTTGTTTCCTTTTTTCTCTCTCCTCTCTTGTTCCCTTCCCCTCTCTCTCTCTCTCTCTCTCTCTCTCCCTCCCCCCCCTCACTAGGAGGAAGCAGCTGGAGGCTCAGTTGAGGCTGTTTGAGTTCTTCTCTGACTGTGACGAGGTGGAGAACTGGCTCTACGAGCACTGGGTGAGGCTGCAGACGGCCGGACTCGGACGAGACCTGATCCACATCCAGCTGGCCCAGCACAAACACAAGGTGCCCCCCCCCCCACTCACACCGTAAAGCCCAATTTAACAAACTAAGTCGAATTGATTTTTGTGTATTTGTGAATTAAAATCTGAATACTTCCTTGTCAGGCGTTGGAGGCGGAGCTTCAGGCCCAGGAGACTCTGTACCAGGGGGTTCTGGGTCGCGGTCAGGACCTGCTGTCCAAACAGACTCCGCTGAACCAGCGAGTGATCCAGAAGTGGATCCGGACCCTGAAGAAGCAGTGGAGCCACCTGAGCGGCGAGGCCACGGGCCGCCGCGACCAGCTGCAGGCCGCCGCCGGCATCAAGCAGGTGAACGACGAAACAACATGTTATCTTAGTCTAGTCTTATTATTGCCTAATAGTCTTATTATTGCCATTTTTATGACAATTGCTCATATCCTGTTAGCCTAAATAAGTATATTTACTATTGTTGAATCAAGGTTAAATGTTATTTTACAAGTTTAAAAAAAGTCCCCAATTTATTTTTAAATGCTCCTGGATTTCAGTCGGGGGGGAAAAAATGCTCCCTAAAAAATATGTAAAAGTAGCTTGCATTGTATCTAGCATTGTAGCTAGCCTTGATTGATTTAGTATTCATATTGATTATTTGGAAGAATAACCAAGGTTTTTATTTTTAAGGGCCTGCAGAAGTTTACAATTAATAATTTAAAAAAGCCCCAAATAATCAGAGGCTCATTTGGCTCATTGAGGATTTATGACCATGTTTTATAAGGACATTGTCTTTAGTGTCTTTATTTAACATTTTACTTGATAATTATAAATATATAAATATTGTCTCGACGTCACAATTAGGTTTTTTGACCATCCAATCAGGAGCCTCGCTTGTGTTCTCTCGAGTCTCCACCACCTGGTTTACGGGGACCGGGTTCTCACCACCACTTTCTCCTCCGTTCAGTACTTTGCCGACGTGGCGGAGGCCGACTCGTGGCTGGGCGACCGGAAACCGCTGCTGACCAGCGAGGATCACGGGAAGGACGAGTCGAGCACGGCGGCGTTGCTGCAGCGCCACCTGCGGCTGGAGAGGGAGATGACGGCCTACGCCTCGGAGATGAAGAGACTGAGGGAGCAGGCGAGGAGCGCCGCGCAGCTCACGGCTCTGACTGTGAGTACGGACGCACGGCCGCCATCCGCGGGAGGCGCCGCTCTGACGCTGTCTCACTTCCTGTGTAGGCGGAGCCTCAGCAGAGTAAGATGATCCAATACAGCGACTCGTCCGGCGACGAGGAGGGGCCTGGAGCGGTGACATCACCGGCAGCTGGGGTCAGGGGGGGGAGGGGCTCCGGGAGAGCGCCGCCTCAGAGTGACGACAGCAAGGCGAAGGTCCGCTTCAGATACAGCAAAGGTATGCAGGGCTGCCGCACGGCATGATGGGAAACGAGGGGTTAGACGTTGAGGTTGTGGTCAGTAAACATCCCTGTGCATGTGAACAAGAGTTTCATTTCCTCTGAGTAAAATGTTTTTCCCCTCAAATATCATTTGCCTCAAAACACGATATTTAGTTTATTGACAGAACCACTAAACAATCGAGTGACAACGACCGTCTCATATATTAAATATCATCGTTTGCTGAAGCTGAAGTCTCTGATTCAGACAATTTACTTTATTGAAAATAATGTTTTAATAATGTTCGTAATTTGGTAATTTTGTTCAGCCCGACTTTCCTTTTTACGTCTAGTAAGACACATGGGAAAAGTACCTATGTTAAATGAGTTTATGTGTAGATTTCCTCCAAAGGATCTCTTTGGTCCCAGAAAAGTGTTTCTCTCGAATGGCGTGAAACAAACAAACAAACAAACATAACGATGCAAACGGACCTCGATGGCCAAACATTAAGAAAAGGTTATAAATCAATTTTTCGGCTACTTTCACTCAACTGATTCTGAACAAAGCGTTTGTTCCCTTCATCACCTTCACGCTTTTCCTTTAGAAACATATTCTCTGGGACGCGTTGAGCTGATGACGATATGTGATTCCTATGTTTTGGTGTTGAACGGTTCCTTTTTACAAATGTAATTTAAACTGACTACAGGTCCGTTCCCGTGGGATCGCAACGAGATCGTTACCATCGTCGGCAGCGAGCCGGACGGAGACCGAGTGCTGGCCAGAGACGGCCGAGGAAACCAGCAGCTCGTCCCTAAGACCTACCTGAGCCTGCTGCCGGCCGCGGTACGATCAATAATCAATAACTTTGAGATTCTTTAGGCTTCAAAAGGGACGTCACGAAACTCGATACCACAAAACTATAAACGCACGAAAACACACATGCCTTATTACCAGGTTGTTTTTGAAGATGTATTATTAATACCTGAGGATCCTGATGAAGTTTCTCACTAACGATATAATCTGATACTCACTTTTACTGAATATACCTTGAACGCATCATAATGTAACTCAATGCAACCTTATGTTAGCCGTTAGCTCAGTAGTGAAGCATCGGGTCTCGTGACACCTCTAGTCCCTTTTAAGACCTGCCTGTCATTTTAGATCAATAATAAGTCTGATCAGTTTCTTCCCTCACTGCGCTCAGGCTCCTCCCACCTCCCCGCCCGTCTCCACCAATCACGCGCCAGGGAGCCCGAGCGGGAAGCCGAGTCGTCCGAGGCGCCGCCGCTCGATGCGCTGCGGTACGGCGGAGATCCAGACGGCGTGGCTGCCGGACCCGCAGTACCAGAGGGACACGGTGGAGGGCACACAGGCCAGGCTAGACCAGGACTACAGCTCCCTGTTCCACCTGGTCACGGTGAGAGGTGCATCATGGGAAATGAAGTCGATGCGGCAAACACTTTAAATAAACTACCGTTAAAAAGTTTGGGGTTACCCAGACAATTTGGTGTTTTCCATGAAAACTCACACTTTAATTTATCAAATGAATTGCAAAATGAATTTAAAATATAGTCAACACATTGACAAGGTTATACATAATGATTTAGTCATTTACCACATTAACTATGTAGAGCGTGTATTTATGATTAATTTAATGTTATCTTCGTGCTTTACTTTGGAAAATAAGGACATTTCATTTTTCCCAAACTTACATTTGAAGTAGCTTCTATGAAACCAGGTGTCCTTAATGTTCGCAGGTGAAGACGAGGAGTCTGCAGGAGACGCTGCGTCTGCATCGGTTCTACAACAGCTGCCAGGAGTTTGAGTCGTGGATGGAGGACAAGGAGAACGTCCTGAACACCTGCAGCACCGACGCAGACCACCTGGGGGAGGTGCAGGCTAAATACGAGGTGAAGATCATGAAGACACTTCAGAGGATGCTTCAGTCAATCCGATCAACAAAGCATATTTTGTATAAGTATAAAGCTGACTTCAATATATTCAATGTATTTAATATATTGTAATAACAATGTCAAGAATTCACTCAGCAACATACATACTTTTTTTAAAGTACATTTATTTAAGAAAATGTTTGGCCTCATCGTAACAAATATTATATATCTCTGCATAGACAGTTTAATAATTACCGGCCTGCACAATTATTGAAAACCATTATTATTATTATTATTATTATTATTATTATTATACATCAAACACTTTATTTATTTGCATTTACATGTTTTACTTTTATTGATTTAATAAGTACATCTTGTTGAATATTTGAGTCATATTAAAATAATGTCACATAAAATATATATTTTTTTAATTTGAAAGGAAATTTTAAACCACATACCCTTTGCAAACATTTTGAGTTTGTCTTCCTGGTTGCAGAACTTCCTGACCGAGTTGGCGAGTGGGCGTGGCCAGTTGGATGACATCATCAGGACGGCGGAGGAACTGGTGAATAGCCGGCACAGCCGACAGAGAGAGATCCAGGACCGGCGGCGGAGGGTGTCCAACAGGTACGAGTCCTCTTAACTGGTCGATGACCTTCGATGCGGTTCCACCTGTACTCACCTGAGGGGGGGTCCGGTCTCTGCAGGTGGGACCGGATCCAGCGGCTGAAGGACGAGAAGGGCCACGAGCTGCTGAGCACGGCCGACGTCCAGTCGTTCCTGCAGAGCTGCCAGGAGACCAAAGCTCAGCTGCGGTGTCAGCTGTCCGGCATCGACACCGTGGACGCCGGCTGCAGCGCCTTCACCCTGCAGGCCGAGGACCGGAACCAGAGCCAGACCTTCAGGGACATCCAGACCCTGGAGGCCAAGATCGCCTACCTGAAGAGCGTCGCAAAGATGTACGGCGCTCTGATTCGCACCGCGAAACGCCGGGAGAAGTTGATGCAAAGATTTATAAATAATTCATCTCATGCTGCACAAAATATGAAAATAATTAAAATCATGGCAGACGTGTCCCGGTCAGGATGCACAACAATCACAATAATAACCGAGCTGCTAGGATTGAGAGACAATTTTTTTAAAATGATGGCACTACAACAAAAACTTAAAATTCCCTATGTGAATTAATGTTTGGTAGCTATTAGAACTGAAGTTAGTTAAAACATTAAAAAATAGTTGAAATATATATTTTTATGGAGTTATTTTACATTTTGGTCCTCGAAAGACAACAAGGCAACTCTTTGAAGGTTAAAGTAAAACTAAGATTTATAAGTTATGTCAAGTTTTAACTAAATGTATTTGCTTCCAAATTATTCATTATTTGTTTGAACAATTCTGTGTTTGTAGAGTTTTTCACGTGATGACAGAATACAAAACAGCTACAATTAAAAACTACCGTTTAGTATCAAGTAAATAGTGACATCATATTTTCTCCAGTAGAATAATGATATCATATGCTCTCCAGTAGAATAATGACATCATAATGATGACACTATAGAAACAAACTTCTAATTCTCTGTGAATTAATATTTGGTCGCTATCAGGACTAAAATACAAAAATAATAATATAAAAATGAATATTTTTATGGTTTTAAGGTTAAAGTGATTCAGAGGCTAAAACTTTTAAGATTTCTAAGTTAACGTCCAGTTTTAACTCAACGTATTTGCTTCTAAATGATAAATTATTATTCTTGCTAACATATCTTAATGGAAGAGAGCATAGCAGCTGTTTCCTGTTGTTATTTAGTTCTCTTCGTTCTGGTCTAACTGCCCCGTCCAGTCCGTGACGCGCATCTCTTGCCTTGCAGGAAGCAGGACTGCAGCCCAGCAGAGAGCGCCGCCATCGGGGACGAGGTTCTGGGTCTGGAGGCTCTGCTGGATCAGGTTTGAGTTCCTCACAGACTGAACTGGATCAGAACCTCTGAGACCCGGAGAAGACTTCAGACTTCTGCTGAAGTTCATTTCCAGTCATGAATTATTTTATTATCAGAATCCGCTCCTTTGGCCGTGTGCGTGTGCACATACATGGGAATCCATGTAATCACCAATATAACAGGATACTTATAAAAAAGACAACAGCAACATGTATGAACCATATAAAAACAACAACAGTGACATGAATTGGGGATGTTAGAGCAGAAAGATAATATATATATAAAATAATTTACCTTCGTCTGCTGCCAGGAATCTGAAGATAAAACTCTGAAACACAAAGTTTATTCATCTAATATGCAGAAGAATAACAAGAACTTTATATTTCATAAAGTTCATTCTCACATCACATTGTCGTCTTCTGATGTAATGCAAATACACTTAATTATTACGACTGTACATTTCATACTGCTATTGTATTTCTTACTTTTTTAAAAACTTTAATTTTTATTTCTCTTTATTTTATCTTATCATATCTTATCTTAACTTATCTTACCTTATTTTATCTCATATTATTTTATCTTATCTTAACTTATTTTATCTTATCTTATCTTACATGTTTAGACTGATGATTGTTTCTTGTTTAAATATCACAAACATGACTATCGAGCTGAAATGAGGAACTTCACCTTCACCGTTTCTGCTGTCGCATTGCAGCTGAAGCGCCAGGCTGCGGACAAACAGCGCCTCCTGGAGGAGGCGCGCAGCCTGCAGAGCTTCCAGCGGCAAGCCAAGGAGCTGCGGCGCTGGGCCGGCTCGGTGCAGGAGCGCCTCCTGCAGGAGGAGGCGGCCGCCGACGTGGCGTCGGCCGTCGCCCTACTGGAGCAACACCGGGAGCTCTGGCTGGAGATGGAGGAGCAGAGGAGCAGGTGGAGATGAGGAGAAAAGCTTGTAATATAATATATACATTAATAATGACAATAATCGTCCACCATGTTGTTTCCTCAGGTGGACGGAGATGGAGGAGCTGGGTAAATCTCTTCAGCAGGGCTCATCCAACGACGGGAAGACGGGGGGCGTCGACATCCAGCAGACCCTCGACACGCTCGAAGCTGATTGGTCCGAGCTCGACAAGCTGTGGGCCAGCAGGAGGGAGCGCTTGGAGCAGGGGGCGGAGCTCCAGAGGCTGAACCAGGAGGGAGACCGCATCGAGGCGGCGCTGTCTGGACACGAAGCCCGTCTGAGGGTCAAAGACGTCGGGGTGAGGGTTGGTTTAAATCCTGGACACCCATTGGTCACCATGTGGATGAACCCTGTTCATTGGTCATGTGGATGAACCCTGTTCATTGGTCACCATGTGGATGAACCCTGTTCATTGGTCATGTGTATGAACCCTGTTTATTGGTCATGTGGATGAACCCTGTTCATTGGTCATGTGGATGAACCCTGTTCACTGGCCACCATGTGGATGAACCCTGTTCACTGGTCATGTGGATGAACCCTGTTCATTGGTCACCATGTGGATGAATCCTGTTCTTTGGTCATGTGGATGAACCCTGTTCATTGGTCATGTGGATGAACCCTATTCATTGGTCACCATGTGGATGAACCCTGTTCATTGGTCATGTGGATGAACCCTATTCATTGGTCACCATGTGGATGAACCCTGTTCATTGGTCACCATGTGGATGAACCCTGTTCATTGGTCATGTGGATGAACCCTGTTCATTGGTCATGTGGATGAACCCTGTTCATTGGTCACCATGTGGATGAACCCTGTTCATTGGTCATGTGGATGAACCCTGTTCATTGGTCACCATGTGGATGAACCCTGTTCACTGGTCACCATGTGGATGAACCCTGTTCATTGGTCACCATGTGGATGATCCCTGTATATATATAACTGAAAGTTTTGGTGGTTCTGGGTACTCTACTGGTCCAGGACTCGGTAGATGGTGTCCACAGTCTTCTGGGCCGGCAGGACCAGCTGGAGGGCCTCCTGAAGGCTCTGGACCAGCGCGTGCATCGCTTCGCCGAACGCAGCCGGGAGCTCGTCGCCCAGCGGCACTACGCGGCCACGCGGTAAGAGAAGCCACGCCCAGAGTTCCTACGCTCATGCAAAATCTGGAAAAGTCATGGCATTTTATAATGGTTATTTCCATGCCTGGAAAAGTCCTTTAAAAAAAAAATCTAATCTCAAAAGTTTTTGAAAAGTCCTGGAGATTTGTTATATTCATGTCAAATCACGCGGTTTATATATTGTATGCTTTGGAATTCTCAATTTTGGTTTGAATATGACATTTTCTCACTTTCCATGTATACACCGAGGTTTCACAAAATGTTTGGTCATGGAAATTTGGTTTAAAATCCTGGAAAAGTCCTAGAAATCCAAAGTCAGGGAAAATTAATTGAAAGGGAATGAAACATTTATTTAAAGGTCATTGAAAATTCCTGGAAATCCATTGGTCAACATGTGTATGAACCCTGCTTGCCGTGAGTCCGGCAGAACATCGGCAGCAATGTGTGTTTTTTAATATTTAATCCTGAAGCATCGAGGAGAGGAGCAGCGGCCTCCAGGAGGCCAACAAGAAGTTGAAGGCGAGCAGCGGGCAGAGGAGGAGTCTGTTGCTGGCCTCCAAGAAATACCAGGTATCCTTATAGATTTAAACTTTTAAAACATTGTTGACGACTTTGATATTTTAAATGTTCATTCGCCGATTTCCCTTTTTTTTCCTGTAGGAGTTCCAGAGAGACTCTGACGAGCTGCTGCTGTGGATGGAGGAGAAGTTCAAGGTGGCGGAGGACGAGTCGTACCGCGACCCCACCAATGTCCTCCCCAAGCTGAAGAGGCACGAGGCGGCCGAGAAGGAGATGCAGGCCAACCAGGTCTGGCTGGACAGGCTGGTTCAGGTAAACGGGTTCCCCGAGTCCCAACACACACCTGTGTCACGCATCGCACACTTTAAATGTTCACGCATGTTCTCCTCCAGCTGGGGCAGGAGATGCTGGCCGAAGAGCACTTCAGCAGCCAGAGCATCAGCAGGAAGTTCACTCAGGTCAGCAGCCGCTGGAGGAGACTTCAGGACAAGATGGCCGACAGAGGAGACAAGCTGAGACAGGCGGGGCAGCAGGAGCAGCTGATGGAGCTGCTGCAGGTAAAACACGGAGAAGTGAGGACCTGGAGGCCGGAGGAGGAAACACTTATTCACTCTTCCTTTACGCAGGATTCCAAGGTCAAGATCGAGGCCATCCAGTGGATGCTGAACAACGCCGCCAAAGGTCATGACCTCCGCTCCAGCCGACAGCTCCTTAAGGTATATTAATGACCTCATAGTTCATCTCTAATATCTTTTTTACATTCATGTGAAAACATCTGGATCTATTCTATTTCATCACCAACACTACATTTTACTAGATTACATCTGAATGCATCATGAGAACGTTATAATTGAAGTTCAGCCAGAACTCATTTTCACTGAGCAGAGCCTGAACGCATCACAATGTAACTGAAGTGAACATCCGTTGGTTCTAACGTCACTATCTAATGTTACTAGCTAATGTCACTATCTAACGTTACTAGCTAACGTCACTATCTAATGTTACTAGCTAATGTCACTATCTAACGTTACTAGCTAATGTCACTATCTAACGTTACTAGCTAATGTCACTATCTAACGTTACTAGCTAATGTCACTATCTAATGTTACTAGCTAATGTCACTATCTAACGTTACTAGCTAATGTCACTATCTAACGTTACTAGCTAATGTCACTATCTAACGTTACTAGCTAATGTCACTATCTAACGTTACTAGCTAATGTCACTAGCTAATGTTACTAGCGCTCCTCCTGTTGGTTTAAACTTTTACTCCAAAGTTACATGATCAGATGTTTTACTGGATATTGAAGAAGAACGATCGTCAGTAAAACTTTATTAATCTCACTAACTGTGAAGGTTATACACTTTAATCAATGCAACCTGTTACTTTAGTAAACTTAGTGACTTCTTCCTGTTTCTGTGTAAAGGAGCATCGGCAGCTGGAGCAGGAGGCCAAGGAGCTGGCGGAGAAGATCAACTCCATCGTCAGCAGGGCCAAACGCCTTGCCTTCAATCACTTCGACTCCCAGAGGATCCTCCGGGAGACCGACACCTACCTCACTCTGTAAGTCCGCTCCCGACAAATTCGTGGGCCCCAGAGGATGAATCCCAAGAGTTTCAGCTTCTATAATGCGTCTGTAATAAACTACAGACACGTTTCCCATTGAAACCTATTAAAACTACAATATTTGAAGCCATTACAGCATAACATCTAAAGCTCCAGCTTCTAATTTGAACTTTCTTTACTATTTTCCACAAGATTGATCCATTTTCTCATGTAGCTAATACGTGTTATTCTCCTATTGTCCACTGGGGGCATCGCTGCTGTGTTGTGGCGCACTGCAGTGTTAACCGCAATGCATCCAAACCAATGTTGTTGCTAACGATTTTAGATCTGAATCATGAAAAACGTGAACAGTAGAACCGGCAGGAGCAAAAGGAGGAAGGTGATTGTTCGTCGACGTAGTCGGACTTGAAGCGGACGACGCTGATTTAAGGATCTTTGCGCTGCAGGTTCAAGTCTCTCCAGAAGCCTCTTGAACGGCGTCGAGCTCAGCTGGAGGCGTCGGTGCTGCTGTTTGGGTTTTATCACGACGTGGACCTGGAGCTCAGCTGGGTCTCTGAGCATGTTCCTGCCTCTGGATCCACGGGATACGACAAATCTCTGTCTGGAGCCATCAGCCTCATGCAGAAACACAAGGTGCAGGCTGGATTATTGTTTGTTTGTTCATCTGAACAGCCCAGAATAATTATGATGGTCTTTTTTAATATTCATGCTGAACATTTTATATAGGAGCTGCAGGCAGAAGTGAACGCCCACCAAAAACACCTGAACCACGTCCTGGAGAAGGGGCAGGGCCTGGCCAAATCCAGCAAATCGGACGAAGAGGAAGTGCTGCAGAGGTGCTATCGTGTGTCTCTTCAGGGTTGATTGTCAAAAATGTTCTGCTCTTCTTTTACAATTTTTTTTTTATGCTTCTGAATGCAGGTGCAAACACCTGAGTGCAGAGTGGGAGGAGCTAGAGGAGGCCTGCAACAGGAGAGCAGCTCACCTGAGCAAAGCCATCACCAGAGAACAGGTCAGAGGAACAGAGAGACGTGATTTGTATTATACGTTTTGAGAAAGCATTTTGTGCTGACCGTGAACTGCCTCCAGCTGCTGTTGGACTGCTCTGAGCTGGAGTCCAGGCTGACCGAGACCCTCACTCTGGTGAACAGCGACGACTACGGCAAAGACCAGCTGGCCACGCTGAGTCTCCTCACCAAACACCAGGTACCAGTGTGGGATCATGCGACTTGTTGTCTTTGTTGCAGTCAGCTTCTCCCAATGGGATTTCTTTATATTGTCATAAGGTCTTACCTTCTCTAAAACAAACACACCTGCTGTTTAAAATTAGTAAATAACACTAAATATAGCAGTTTCCCATTAAAAATCATCCATGTTTCTCTGACCCTGCTCAGCAGACACAGGCTGTCCCAAAGATGTCCGACGACAAAAACCCTTGATCCGGTTACAGTATAGAGTTAAAACCATCAAATGTGTATTAAAACCTGATATAAAGTCAGTTTATGATCAGCTTCTGGTGGACAACCACAATGCTGACGCTGCACAAAGAGGTTATGACACAAACGTCAAATTGAATTACAGATTTCTGGGTGTTATCGAAACAATAGAGGACCTCAGATCCTTCCCTGTGGAACTCCTTGTCCTTTTTCTGTTTGTGAATATCTGTTGGTAAAATGTCAAATGTAGCAGCACGTGTGTGCGATTTCCCCGGCTATAGGTGTTGGAGGGCCAGCTGGAGGTGCTGGAGGTGGAGGTGGAGGAGTTGGGAGACCAGGTGGAGCAGGCGGTTCACAACTGGAGCCTGGAGGAGCTCAGCAGGCCTCGTAGTCGCCTCAGCAGCCTGAACCAGCAGCTGCAGCACCAGGCTGCTCTCAGGTAAATCCTGACTATACTACAAACATGCAAAACTACAAACATGCAATACTACAAACACTCAATAATACAAACACTCACTGCTACAAACACTCAATGCTACAAACATGCAAATCTACAAACATTCAATGCTACAAACACTCAATACCACAAACATGCAAATCTACAAACACTCAATACTACAAACATACAAATCTACAAGCACTCAATACTACAAACACTCAATACTACAAACATGCAAATCTACGAACACTCAATGCTACAAACATTCAATGCTACAAACACTCAATACTACAAACATGCAAATCTACAAACACTCAATACTACAAACATGCATATCTACAAACACTCAATACTACAAAAATGCAAATCTACAAACACTCAATACTACAAACATGCATATCTACAAACACTCAATACTACAAACATGCAATACTAGAAACATTCAATGATACAAACACTCAATACTACACAAACTCAATAATACAAACAATCAATGCTACAAACACTCAATACTACACAAACTCAATAAGACAAACACTCAATGCTACAAACACTCAATACTACACAAACTCAATAACACAAACACTCACTGCTACAAAAACTCAATGTTACAAACAATCTGCTGTCATGACAACTATCAGTGAATTACTTTGATACTTCAGAAAAATATGATGCAAGATCTGCAGATTTAAAGAATGTCTTCTTTCTGTGATTTATAAACAGATGTATAGTAATTTATTCTGGATGTACGTGATAAATAATTATATATATATAGTTATGATATTTTCTGGATGTTGATGTTAGTCTGAAAGTACAAATATTCATTGATCGTCAACGTTGCAAGCACTTTTAATCAGTTCCTAACGACACAATGATGAACGTCTCTCCCTCCAGGGGTCAGAGGTTGAAGGAAGTCCTTCATCTCCACGAGTTCAGAAGAGAGTCCTCAGAGTTCGAGGACTGGATGGACCAGCAGAGACAGACAGCAGAGTCTCAGGACCTGGGCAACGACTACCAGCACGTCCAGGTCCCTCTCACTAACAGATATGAGACATTATGTGACCTCTCCCGATATGTAAACCTCAAACACATTTTTTAGGTCATTTGAAACACTTTCTCTGTTACAGTTTGTTTTATTAAAAAAATATTTAACCCTTTTCAATTCTTTATCGATTTACTCCAAAATGTTTATTGTTATCTGTATCGGCCTCAGAGATCTAATATTGGTCGGCTCTACCGTATACTTACTATTTATGGTGCTGGTGGTATATTTAATGTGCCGGTATTTATGCATTGTCTATATATATATTTATTTATTTATATATTTTTTAATAGATTTATATATGTATATATATTTTTTTTATAGATTTATAAATATATATATATATATATATTCTTTTAATAGATTTATATATATCCTTTTAATATATTTATATATTTATACATATCTTTTTAATAGATTTCTATTTATATATTTATACATATTTTTAATAGATTTAGATATATATATATATATATATATATATATATATATATATACATTTTCAAAATAGAATTTGTGTTTTTTTGACGTTTCAGGTGCTCCGTGGGAAGTTTGAAGGTTTCCTGACGCAGCTGGAAGCCGGAGAGGAGCGACTGCAGAGCTGCAGCGGTCTGGCTGCTCCACTGATCCGCAACAAGCATTCACAGAGCTCTGCAGTCAGAGAGATGCTGCAGCAGCTCAGGTACACACAGGCGTACAACACCTGAACAAATTCAAAGGGTAGAAGCAGTGTTTGACTTTTTGACGTTTGTTGCAGTGCATGCTGGGAGTATCTGAGGGGCGTGGCCAGAGAGCGTCAGGATCAGCTGCAGAGGGCCGAGGAGTGTCACCGCTTTTACCAAGACCTGACCGACGCTCTGACCCTCATCCAGGTACGGCATCCCTCTACCGCCACGTCACGTCCTCACCTGTTGACCTCACCTCCTCAGAGTCTCTCCCTCTCTCTCGCTCTCTATCTATCTTTAGGAGCGACAGAAGAGCATCCCCGATGACGTGGCGAAGGATTTGAGAGGCGTGATGTCACAGCTTAGGAAGCACGAAGCTCTGCTCCACCAGCTGGCGACCACAGAGCAACAGGTAGAGACCCGGAGAGATGACCACCCCCTAGTGGACAGTTAAAAAAATGTTTTGGCCTTTTATTCTGACGGTTCATCTGACTTTAAACCTGTTTGTAGTTGCAGGAGCAGCTGGACACCGTCGACACCATCCTGGACCTGTGCACGCCTCAGTTGAAGCTCCGCCTCCAGGAAGTGCAGCAGGAAGTGGTGGAGCGGTGGGAGGAGCTCCGGCTGCACGCAAAGCAGAGGGAGGAGGAGCTAAAACTGGCGTGCCAGAGATACATGTTCCTGAACACGGTGAGGACGGACGGAGGGTGACGCATTAACAACCCCTTCACGCTTTACGTCACGTGTGTGATTCTGTGCCCTCCAGGCGCAGGACTACTTTCTGTGGTGCGGCCAGCTGATCGGTGCGATGGCCGCCGAGGAGAGCATCAGCGACGTGGCGACCGCCGACCTGCAGCTGGCGCAGCACCAGCAGCTGTGGGCCGAGATGGAGGCCCGACAGGAGACCTACCAGCAGGCCCTGGACATGGGGGAGCAGCTGCAGGTGCAGGACGCCAACAGGAAGGAGGTGAAATGCTGGAGAAACCAGCAATATATTTATTTCAGACGGTCCTTGAACACATCATGTGTGACGAGCTCTTCAGTCAGAAACATCTGCCAAATCGAAGCTTAAAATACAACAAGATATAATGTATACGTATATACATATATAATATATATATATAATGTATCTGTGTGGTTGTACATTTCATGAAAGCTGCTTGCAAGAGTGTTAAAGTGCTGCTGGCTTTTGCAAGTTACTAGCAGCACTCTCTCAGGGATCTAACAGTCGTCTCACACCGGCAAGAACACGTCAAGACAGATGCGAACCATTAGTCCCTGCAGTGGCTGGTCGGAAGATGCTGGGAGTTCCATTCATCGTCAAACGCCCTCTGTGCTGCCACGACAGCATGGTTTTCTATTCGGCTTTGCTCCCTTAGCCTTTGATTCTATCAAGAATCTGTACCGCAAGGCCGCGGTTTTTAACTATGCATGGCAGGGGGCGTCGAACTCCCTGAGGTAAGGTATATACATACATATATAATATATATATATACATATATTTTATATATATTATATATACATATATTATATTTATATTATATACATATATATATATGTATATAATATATGTAATCAATCATAATTTTAGTTCTCACCCCATATATATAATATATATATATATAATATTATTTATTCATCGAAGACAAAGTCATGTGACAACAAATTCTGTGAAAAGTGGAATTATAAAAAAAAAATGAAAAAAGAAGAAACGATCAAAGGAATTAAACATGTATTTTTCTTCTTCTTTTTTTATGATCCACGTCACCACTGTTGCTCCACTCTAGAGACACGTTGTAGTTCCACTTCCAGTCAACAAGTGGTTCTGTTTCTGTCGAGGAGCAGCTTACAGAGGCTACCTATGCTTCCCTCCAGGTGACGGAGAAGCTGGAGGCTCTGCAGGAGGAGCGCGGCAGGCTGGAGGAGCAGTGGAACCACAAGCACAGCTGGCTGCAGAGCGTCCACCTGGAGCAGGTGTTCTACCGAGACGCCGACAGCCTGGACAAAACCTGCAGCTCCCAGGAGGTGAGCTCCCTCCTCCGGCCTCCATCCTCCTCAGAGGAGACACACACCAGTGTGTCTGACTCATGAAACCTCTCCACAGGTCCTGCTGCAGAACGGCACTCTGGGAAACGCAGTCCACGACACCGAGGGTCTGATGAAACGCCACGAAGCGTTTGAGAAGCTGCTCGGCTCGCAGGAGGACAAGGTCAGCTCTTCTTCTTCTGCGCTTCTTCTTCTGCTCTTCTTCTTCTGCTCTTCTTCTGCTCTTCATCTCCTCTTCTTCTGTTCTTCTTCTCCTGTTCTTCTGTTCTTCTTATCTTCTGCTCTTCTCCTCTTCTTCTGTTCTTCGTCTTATCTTCTCTTCTGTTCTTCTTCTCCTCTTATTCTGCTCTTCTTCTGCTCTTTTTCTGTTATTCTTCTGCTCTTCTTCTGCTCTTCCTCCGCTCTTCTTTATTATTATATACTATTATATCAATTATTCTAATTTAGTGGACTAATATTATCAGTACAATTCAACGCCAAACAACACAGTACCATGTCATAAAATACATAAATACTCCAATATAAATCATACGATATATATGACAGTACGTCGGGGTCCATTTACACCGAGCTTTGACCCCCTCCCCCCCCCCCCAGCTCTCCTCTCTCAAGGAGCTGGCCGAGCGGCTGAAGGAGCAGCTGAGTGGGGAGAAGAGTGGGCGTGTCCAGGCCAGACTCAAAGCCCTCCTGCAGCGCCGTGACAGGATCAAGGAGCTGTCCGTCAAACGCAGGGAGCAGCTGGAGCTCTCCAGGATGCTGAGCGTCTTCAACCGAGACGTGGACGAGGTCACCGACCGCCCTCTGTCGATATTATTATCAAGATGAGAACTCTCATCGATGATCTCATCGATACTGTGTAGTAGTGGTTTTTTATTGTTTTTGTGAGAAACTAATAGACATTTGTTTATTTTTCTTCAGCTGCAACGAAAGAAGTTGTAAAATCTTTAAACTCAAACAGAAAGACAGAGACCAAGAAACAGGAAGACAAAGAGACACAGAGAAGCAGGAACACGGAGAGACAAAAGGACAAAAGGACACAAAGAGACAAAGAGACAGAGAGAGACAAAAAGAGAGAGAGAGAGACAGTAAGAGACAAAGAGACAGAGAGAGAGAGACAAAAAGAGAGAGACAAAGAGACAGAGAGAGACAAAGACACACAGAGAGAGAGAGACAAAAAGAGAGAGAGAGAGAGACAAAAAGAGACAGAGAGAGACAAAGTGAGAGTGAGAGAGACAAAGAGAGAGACAGAGAGACAGACAGACAAGGACACAGAGAGGAGGTTTGAGATGTCTCCCTCCTGGTCTACTAACATGTCCCCCCGTCCCCCCAGGCGGAGGAGTGGGTGTGTGAGCGGAGGCAGAAGATGGCGGAGGTTGGGCCAGCCGCCCTCAGCGACCTGCAGGTCAAGATGAAGCTGCTGCAGAAGCACCAGGCCTTCGAGGCCGAGATCCTGGCTCACGGGCAGATCATCGGCTCGGTGCTGCGGGCCGGGGACGAGCTGCTCGCCCTCCGGCACCGCGGCTCCAAGGAGGTGAAGAGGAGCGCTGCCGCCCTGCAGCTGCACTGGGAGGAGCTGAAGGAGGCGCTGGCCACCCGGGGGGCGGCTCTGGAGGACAACAGGGACTTCCTGGAGTTCCTCCAGAAGGTCCAGGAGGTGGAGGCCTGGATCCGACACAAGGTGTGTGTGTGTGTGTAGTGTAGTGTGTGTGGACTGTGTGTGGACTGTGTGTGTTCGTGCGTGTGTATTTATAGTGTGTGTAATATGTGTATAGTGTGTGTATGTAATTTGTGTGTTTATAGTGTGTGTGTATGCGTGCATGTGTATTTATTGTGTGTACGTCTGTGTTTACCTGTGTATGTATAGTGTGTGTAATATGTGTATGAATAGTGTTTGTGTATAATTTGTGTGTTTATGTGTATTTATTTATCTGTGTATTTATAGTGTGTACGATGTTTAAAATTGTGTTTGAGTACAGTGTGTTCTATGTTCAGTGTGTAACGTTGACCTCTGACCTGCAGGAGGTGATGGTGAATGTCGGAGACGTTGGCAAAGATTATGAACACGGAGTTCAGCTGCTCAAGAAACTCGGAGCGTTCAGAGGAACCGGAGCCGGGGTAAGTGTGTGTGTGTGTGTGTGTGTTTGTGTGTCAGCAGCCCGTCTCTGCTCGTCTATAACACTGATATGTGTTTCAGTCCAAATCAATAGTTTGATTACATCTAAGAAACTTTCAGCTGGAAATCAAGATATTCTTTTATTTGGAAATTCAGTTCAATTCGATTTTTAATCTACATCTTAATTTTGATCTTAATTTTTTTTGGAAGTGTTAATACTGCACAATGTGTTTTGATAATTATGCTATTTTCAACACTTTAGGTGTATTTCACTTCATTTAGTGTGTTGTTATTTTGTCCCAGCCGTGCTTTTATTTTGTAGTAAAGTGTCCAGCTCCACCAGGAAACAAGGAGGCGTCACTCTGAGATATAAATGAATAACGATATTTATTGGGATTGTAACTAATTGAAGCTCGTTAACGTCAAAGAATATAAGAGGAAGTAATGGAGGGTCTTCACCTCTAGGACGTGACGGTTGACGACGCCCACATCACCGCCATCAACCGGCTGGCGTCCCGACTGGAGAAGAGGCAGAGTGCCGAAGAACTGGCCACGGTCCACCGGAGGAGACAGCAGCTCAACGACAGGTGAGTCTCACCTGTGCCCCTCCCCTCACCTATGCCCCTCCCCTAACCTGTGCCCCCCCCCCCACCTGTGCCCCTCCCCTCCGGGTTTCTTTTCTCTCGTCCCTTCCAGGTGGAGCAAGTTTCACGGTGATCTGAACAACTACAAGAGGAAGCTAGAGGCGGCGCTGGTGGTGCACGGCCTCATCAGAGAGCTGGAGGAGGTCAGAGACCGAGCCCACGGGAAGGTGAGTCACGTGATGTCACCTTCTGACCCCAAACCCCCAAGAGCTGCTCCGTGGTCTCAAAATAAAAGTCCCACTCCACCATGAAAACGGAATTTAATTTTAATGAAAATTGTCAAACTACAGAAGCGACACGTCCAACATGTTCCAAGTGTTAGCAATGATGGAAAAACAAACATTGAGGCTCCATGAGCTGTTTTTATTAAAACGATTATATATTATATTATTTTATAAATATTATAATATGTCGTGCAACCTCTCCTCTCTGCGTTCAGCAGCCTGAAATTCATTCAAAGTCTTCATAGATTTGTTGTAACGTGACCTTTGGTCTCAGCTGAACAAATTATGACTTTCACAGAGGAGCTCAGAATGTACACTACCGTTCAAAAGTTTGGGGTCATCCAGACAATTTCGTGTCTTCCATGAAAACTCACTTTTATTTATCAAATGAATTGAAAATTGAATAGAAAATATAGTCAAGACATTGACAAGGTTAGAAATAATGATTAATATTTGAACTATTAATTTTGTTCTTCAAACTTCAAGCTCAAAGGAAGGCCAGTTGTATAGCTTATATCACCAGCATAACTGTTTTCAGCTGTGCTAACATAATTGCACAAGGGTTTTCGAATCAGATATTAGTCTTCTAAGGCGATTAGCAAACACAATGTACCATTAGAACACTGGAGTGATAGTTGGTGGAAATGGGCCTCTTTACACCTATGGAGATATTTCATTAGAAACCAGACGTTTCCACCTAGAATAGTCATTTACCACATTAACAATGTATAGTGTGTATTTTTGATTAATGTTATCTTTATTGAAAAAACAGTGCTTTTCTTTGAAAAATAAAGACATTTCTAAGTGACCCCAAACTTTTGAACGGTAGTGTAATGTTTTTGACAGAATCTGGTTAAAGTAAACGGTTTATTTGTGGCAAGATGTAGAATAGAAAATGTTTTTAACCAAAAGAAAATGACAATTCAAGCTTAGTTTTGGCTGGTACTTCGATGCGTTTAGGGACCGTCGTAAATCTGTAAATCTGTTGTGGCTCAGAGGGTTAAACTACCCGTCTCCGTAGATGCTGCTGCTTCAGGGTCAGGACTGCGGCTTTGACGTGGATAGTGTGGAAAACCTCATCAGACGGCACGAGGAAACCGAGCGGGAGGCCGGCGTCATCCAGGAGAGGTCAAAGGTCAGCGTCAGGGGTTGTTTCTTAACTTTACAAGCCATCGAGTTATAAAATCTAAAGAAAGTTATGCTCCTCCCTCTCTCTCGTTCCTCAGGCCCTGGAGGAGGAGGTGTCGGAGCACCTGAAGGCCCCATCCGTGATGAGCGACAAGCTGAAGAACAAACAGAAGGAGGTGCAGAGAGCTCTGCAGACTCTGGGAAAGGAGGTGAAGCTCAGGTGAGGGAGGGTTTAGGTGCAATACAACCTTTGTATTAATTTTTAATATCATTCACAATACCATGCTCAATATTAATGTATTGTTATTGGGCTTTGGTGTTGGCATTACTTCTTATACACTTAATATTGTTACTCGGATATATTTCTAAAAAAAAAAATACAAGAATGATATTACATTTTATTCAAAATATATTTATTCGGAATATATCTATAATATTTTATTTCATGAGAACTATATCTATAGTATTTATTTAATTAAATATCTATAATATTATAATATTTTTAGAATTGTATCGATTATATTTATTCTATTAGAAATACATCCATTATATTTATTTTATTAGAATATATCTATTATATGTATTTTATTAGAAATATATTTGTATTTTATACTCAATATACATAATTTTTTTTTATTTCATCAGAAATATATCTGTAATATTCATTTTATTTATTTATAGAAATGTATCTAGAATATTTATTTTATATATATTTTTTAAATATATATAATATTTATTCGATTTTAAAAAATAGGTTTTTATTGGAAATATATCCATTGTATTTATTTTATTAGAAACATATCTATTATATTTCTATTTTATACTCAATAAATATTGTAACTTTTTTTATTTCATTAGAAATATATCAATAATATTAATTTTATTTATATATCTATAATATTTATTCTATTATAAATATATCCTTTATATTTATTATATGAGAAATATGTCTATTAGTATAAAGTTATAAAGTTCTTTCTTAATTTCATGAGTGGTACATTTGAGTTGTTTAAAGTGAGGACATGAGACCTCAGCACATTACGCAACATCATTAAAATTAGAGATGCACCGATCAGGTTTTTGGTGCCGATCACCGATCACTGAAATCAGTATCTGCCGATCACCGATAATACCGATCACTGAAATCAGTACCTGCCGATCCGATAATACCGATCACGGTGTCGATTGAAGCATTCTATTTATTGTGTAGCATTATTGCCTAGGACTATGAGGAAATACATATATAAAGCAACTCAAACATTAAAGAAATTACCGATTTCTTTAAACATTTAGGAATTTTACTTTGAAAAATGTCCTAATTGATACATTAAAATTGATTGATTGCTATTGTAGGGGATTTCAGATATGTATGGAACACATCTGCATTATTCATTTCCTGGAACTCTTGGGGAAATCTATATACGGGACTTTTCCTATACAAAAGTCTGACTTATTTTTATAAACTCTTCCTTGGTTCAGTAAAAATGTTTTAATGTTAGCATAATTTAAGCTAAATCTCAGAAACGATCTATAAAGATACAAAATCAGTTCATTGTTTACTTTTATATGTTCGTGTATGATTTGTCGACATCTTATTTTGAAAAACGGATGTTGTTTCACGTGGTTCTTTCCGCTAACTTTGCAAAACCGGATGTTGTCACTTAAATCCTTCCGCTAACTTTATCAAAACCCTCTCACTCCCGATGGAATGTGTTTACCGTGAGCATCAGTCTATAGGGGCTCAGACATGTGAGTGTCGGCTGAGTCGACCCAGTGATTCAACTCGGGGGACGGGGACGCCGCTCGGTGGTGAGGATCCCCTCGTGGACCTCTCACTCTGCGGCCCTCGCCGGGCGCATCGTCTCCGTTACGGTGCTCGGCGATTGAAATGTCTGATAGTTCTCGCAGATGTGACGTCATCTGATCGGCCGATTTGATCAGATCGGTGCATCCCTAATTAAAATCCCACATTGTGCGTTCGACCCTGTACTCATCACCCGCTGTCTGTCCAGGAAGGAGAAACTGCAGGAGGCGCTCCAGCTGCAGCTGTTCAAAGCCAACCAGCGCCTCCTGCTGGACTGGAGCCTCCAGCAGAGCGGAGCCATGGCGGAGAAGGGACTCCCCAAGACCAGGACCGAAGCAGACCGGCTCATCAGGGAGCACCAGGACTGGAAGGTGTGTGTGTGTGTGGTGCTGTGTGTGTGGTACTGTGTGTGTGGTAATGTGTGTGTGTTCTGTATGAGTGTAGTACTGTTGTGTACTTGTTCTACGACTTCCGGGTCGCTTAGTAACTCAAATGTCACCGTCTCCCAGACGGAGATCGACGCCCGCGCCGAGCGCATCGCCTCCGTGCGGGACTTCGGTCTGGGTCTGATCCGGTCCGATCTGGTCCGGTCCGGTCCTGGGTCCAAGGCGGAGATCCAGAAGGCCCTGAACCAGCTGGAGGATGCCAAGTCCGAACTGGACCGGGCCTGGCAGCACCGCATCACCAGGCTGGAGCAGGCCCGGACCCTGCAGGTAAGGAGAAGACCTCATTCAAATCTGACGACTTCAGAATAAGAGTCAGCGTATGCTTTTATTGTAAAGGAGCAGCGGTAAGAAAGCTTTCGTGAGATCGTCATACTGTAAATATATAAATATTGCTATACTTTCAATAGTTGGCTCAATACATACATATCTCTGAGATATGTACTTTTAAATTTGATGTACTTTACCTTCTACTTCTACACCACTTTTATCTGACATTTATAGTTAAATCATTAAAATACCAAACGATATATATAGAAATGGCTCCTAAATATTTGAAATACAGAATAATAATTTAATAAATTACATCACAGTAGAATACAGTGTGGAAAAAGTATTATGTATTATATATTATATTTGTATGTATTATATTTGATGTATATTATATTTGATGTATTTTACATTATATTTGTATGTATTTCTCATTATAATTTAAATTATGTTTTTATGTATTTTATATAATATTTGTATGCATTTTATATCATATTGTTATGTATTTCACATTATAATTTAAATTATATTTTATGTTTTTCATATTGTATTGTAAATATTTAACATTATGTTGTTATGTATTTTACTGTATATTATATTTTTATATATTTAATAATATATTTTGATGTATTTAATATTATATTAATGTATCTAATATTATATTTAATGTATTTTATATTATATTAATGTATTTTATATTATATTTAATGTATTTTATGTTATATGAATGTATTTTACATCCCATGTATTTTCTGCAGGTCTTCCTGGTCTCCGTAGACCAGTGTGAGACCTGGTTCACCAACAAGGAGGCTTTCCTCTCCAACCAGGACCTGGGGGTAAGGACCACATGAGACCTGGACCAGAGACATGGATTTCATTAATTGATCAATTGATCCTCCTCCTCCTCCTCCTCCTCCTCCTCCAGAGCTCGGTGACGGAGGTGGAGGCCCTCCAGAGGAAGCAGGTCCAGTTTGAGGAGGCTCTGGAGGCCCAGGTGGCCCAGGTGGCCCAGGTGGAGGATCTGGCCCTAAAGATGAAGCAGCAGAACCATTACGACTGCGACAGCATCGGAGTGAAGAGCAGGGGGCTGGCCGCCAGGTGACGATGACATCATCACGTCTCTCTCAGCACCTGTGTGTCTCACTTGTCTTTCTGTCTCACCTGCTGTCTCACCTGCCTGTCTCACCTGTCTGTCTGTAGGAGGACTCGTCTGCAGCAACAGAGTAAATCTCGTCACAAAGCTCTGGATGGATCCCTGAAGCTGCAGCAGTTCTTGTCCAGCAGCTACCAGGTACTGGACTCTACAGGGCTCTACAGGGCTCTACTGGACTCTCCTGGACTCTAGTCTACTGGACTCTAGTAGACTCTACTGGACTCTAGTCTACTGGACTCTACTGGAATATAGTCTACTGTGTGGTAAACGTGTGTGTGTCCTCAGGTGTGTGTGGTAAACGTGTGTGTGTGTGTGTGTGTCCTCATGTGTGTGTCCTCAGGTGTGGTAAATGTGTGTGTGTGTGTGTGTGTATGTGTGTGTGTGTCACGTGTGTGTGTCCTCAGATGTGTGTGTGTGTCACGTGTGTGTGTGTGTCCTCATGTTTGTGTGTGTGTGTGTATGTCCTCATGTGTGTGTGTATGTGTGTGTGTGTCACGTGTGTGTGTGTCCTCAGGTGTGTATGTTTGTGTGTGTGTGTATGTCCTCATGTGTGTGTGTCCTCATGTGTGTGTGTGTCCCCAGGTGTGTGTGTGGCTGTCTGAGCGCAGTGCGGTGGCTCTGGATGAGAGCTGGAGGGAGGCGACCAACCTTCAGGCCAAACTGATGAAGCATCAGAGCTTCGAAGTCGAGCTGCTCGCCAACCGCTACCGACTGGAGGTGCTCACACAGGTGAGTCAGGGCTGTCACAGCATTTAAATATGTATATTAGGGCTGTCAATCGGTTAAAAAAAATTAACTAATTAATCGCACATTTTGAAATGTATTAATCGCGATAAAAAAAAAAAAGTTTCTTCTTTTTTTTAAAGACAAAACGTCACACAAAGCTGTGTTTTCAAAGAGGCTCCTACCTATAAAGTGCCAGCGAGGTATTTAATATCGTGGATGATAAATTGTTTCTTCAGTGAAACATCAGATTAGTAAAACAAGGTGTACTTGAGACCCCATTGGTCCTGTCATCTTTAACATTGAACAACAGCAGAACAAGTGGCCTTGGTAAACTGACTGACATTCAAATGTGTTAACTCTCTGGAGGCTGGAAACAGTGTCAAACCGCACTGCCTCGGTTTGACACTCAGAGGAGTGAAAAAATGTCAACGCACACCAGAAATAAACAAAATTGCGTTAACATAACTTAGTGCGTTAATCGCGGCCAAATTAATCGCATAGATTAACGCTGACAGCCCCTAATATCAAGTGTGTGTGTGTGTGTGTAGGAAGCGGAGCCGCTGCTCTCTGAAGTGAAGGTTAGACTTCGTGTCACGGAGTTGACGGACAGCTGGGAGGCTCTGATCCACAACTGTAAGGAGAAGAAGACCAGACTGCAGCAGGCCTACCAGGTAAACACACACACACACACACACAGACACCTACCTGAGGACACACACACACTTACTGCACACACTTACTACACACACACACCCACGCACATTTACCACACACACACACATTTACTACACACACACACGCACGCACATTTACTACACGCACCTGAGGACACACACATACAAGCACACACACACACACCTGCGGACACAGGTTTACCACACACACACACACACACACATGTTTACCACACACACACACGATTACCACACACACGTTTACCATACACACACACACACACACGTTTACCACACACACCTGAGGACACACACACACACACCTGAGGACACACACACACGCATGCGCGTTGTGTTCAGGCGCTCCAGTTCCAGCGTTCCCTTGACGACATGGAGCAGTGCGTCGGCTCCGTGGAGACAGAGCTGACCAATCAGGACTGTGGCAGCGACCTGCCGGCCGCCAACCGGCTGCTGAAGGCCCTGCAGGGCCTGGAGGAGGAGGTGGACGGGCACCGGGACCGGATACAGGTACGGCCCGCCCACTACCCCACAGATCAGTTTATAGATATATAAATATTTAGATTTATATTTATTCATATATATATATATATATTTATATATATATATATTTATTTATATATATGTATATATTTATTTATTCATATTTATATATATATATGTATATTTATTTAGATATATTTATTTATATGTATTGTTATTTATATTTTTATTTATATATATTTATATTTATTTATATAGATTTATTTATATATATATAATGTTTTATGACCTCACAGGGTCTGGTGGAAACGGCAAAGAGCTTCAGCTCTCAGGGGAACTTCCTGGCTGAGGAGATCCAGATCAGAGTGTCTCACACGATCAACAGGTCTGTAGAGGGGGGAGTTCAGTAAAAAGTACCAACAAAATAATATATATGTAACGACTCCATGACCGTCACCCGTGGGTTTCCCCCCAAAGCACCAGAGATTCGACGCCAATACCGGGATATTTGACAACATACTTTATTTTCCAGCAGACCGCACGACGACACCTCTCCTCACTCTACCCTTCACTCTCAACTGCTCCTTTTATGAGAGCAGCGTCGGCCGCTGACTGATTGCCAATCAGCCAGCAGCCGAGGCCAAATTGGAGACTCCACCCCCACAGCTGCCACAATATATATATATACTGTATCTGTATATGTATACTTCCTCTAAACTAGTAACTGTCTTGCGTCAGGTACAACGGTCTGGCGGAGCCCCTGCAGAGTCGGAGGGAAACCCTGGAGGCCTGGCAGGTCCTGTTCCAGTTCTCCAGGGACCTGGAGGAGGAGTTGGCCTGGCTGAGCGACCGGCTGCCCGTCATGGCCGCCGGGGACTGCGGCTCCTCGCCGAGCGCCACCCAGCAGCTGCTGCACCGCCACCAGGTATGATGCAATAATGGCCAAACATTACAACACAGGAAGTGGAACTATGATTTAAGAAGTCGATAATGAGGATCAACTTCCTGCTCCTGCTTCTCCAGGCTGTGACGCAGGAGATCTCAAGCCGCGCCCCATTGGTCCAGGCCGTCCAGGAGGCGGGGCATAGCCTGGTGAGGAGCCGTCGCTCCGGTATTTAAACTCTTCTGAATGAAACAATGAGTCACACTCTTAACCCCCCCCCCCCCCCCCACAAACACACAGGTCAGAGGTCGTCACTTTGCGTCTCACGACATCCGGGAGCGTCTGGAGGAGCTGAAGAGCCTCCACGAGGAGGTGCTGATGGAGGCGCAGAGGAAGGGGAAGCTCCTGCAGGAGGCGCTCGGCATCCACAGCTTCCTCTCCGAGGTGAACGTCATCAACACTGATCATCATATAGAAATGTCTTCAACAGACTTTAACTCAGTGAAAGTAAAGAGGTCATGAAAATAGATACGAGAAATAGAAGAAAGGAACATTTTATTGGATACAACTTTAAAATATGTAATTAATCACAATATATCACAACGTTTGGGACCCAACAACATCATACCCTAAGTATCGTGTGTGTGTGTGTGTGTGTTGTGTTTGTGTGTGTGTGTGCAGGTGTCTGAGCTGCAGCTGTGGTCTGAGGAGCAGCGGGCCGTTCTGCAGCCTCAGGACTGCGGGCGCAGTGAGGAGGTGACGGAGGCTCTGCTGAGGAGGCTGGAGGCTGTGGACGTGGAGCTGGAGAACCAGAGGAGGAGCGTGGAGAGACTGCAGGAGAGAGGGGCGGAGCTTCAGCACCTGGGACACCCACACAGGTACAGGGCCTGGTCATCTGGTTACACACCTGGTTACACACCTGTATGGTCCTAGAAGGTGCATCTCTCTCTGTGTGTCCTTCTCAGCCACCTGGTCAGCGAGTCTCTCCCAGGTGTCCCTGAACGCCTCGAGACTCTCCTCCGGCTCTCCGCCGCCCGCCGCGCCGCCCTGGAAGACCGGCGCCGCCTCTACGTGTTCGAGAGGGAGGCCAAAGAACTACAAACATGGCTGACCTCCAAGAAGACGCTGGCGGAGTCCAAGGACTGCGGACAAGACCTGGAGGACGTCGAGGTGACAAGGATTCATGAACTTTGATTTGATGACATCTTCAAACTACCTCCTCTTCCTCTTTCTTATCATCATGCTCATCCTCCTCTTCCTCCTTCTCATACTCCTCCTCATGCTCCTCTTCCTCCTCCTCATGCTTCTCATGCTCATCCTCCTCTTCCTCCTCCTCTTACCCCTCCTCTTCCTCATCCTCATGCTCCTGTTATTCCTCTTCATGCTCTTCTTCCTCATGCTCTTCTTCTTCCTCCTCCTCCTCCTCCTCCTCATCCTTCACCTCCTCCTCCTCTTCTTCATTCTCCACCTCCTCCTCATGCCCCTCATGCTCCTCCTCCTCCTCCTGCAGGTCCTCCAGAAGAAGCTGGAGGTTCTGGTGTCGGAGGTGTCGGGTCTGGGTCGCAGCCGGCTGACCTCGGTGCAGCAGCTGGTTGGAGGCCTGCAGCAGGACCGCGAGGCCCGGCGGAGGGACGAGGCCCTGGGCGGCCTGTGGGAGGAGCTCCACGGCAGCATCAGGACCAGGGAACAGGTGCGCAGGTGGACCAACCAATCGGTGTTGAGACCAACGGGAGGAGAGCAAGTCACGTTAGCAGCACCGCTAACAGAGGTTCACTTCAATTGCATTGTGATGCGTTCAGGCTCTGCTCAGTGAAAACGAGTATTGGTTGAAGGTCAATCATAACGTTCTCATGATGCGTTCACATGCACTTCAGTAACATTTTGGTGATGAATCCAGATGTTTTCACGTGGATATAAAATTGATATTGGAGATGAATTATGAGCTCTTTAACTAACTCAGTGTTACTTTCCAACATTCTCGTGACGGTCTTTTTTCTCCAGAACCTGAAGGCGGCAAGGGAGGTGCATCAGTTTCATCACGACGTGGACGAACTGAAAAGCTGGATGGCCGAGAAGGAGGCGGTGCTGGACTCTGAGGACCCGGATCAGGACCAGGACCTGCACTCCATCCAGATCCTGTTGAGGCAACACGAGGCGCTGGAGGTGGGGGATGTCTGCTGAGGGCTTTTATTTTGAAGGGGGGGAATTCAAAGTACCAAACACTACACACACACACATATACAGGACTGTCTCAGAAAATTAGAATATTGTGATAAAGTTCTTTATTTTCTGTAATGCAATTAAAAAAACAAAAATGTCATGCATTCTGGATTCATTACAAATCAACTGAAATATTGCAAGCCTTTTATTTTTTTATATATTGCTGATTATGGCTTACAGCTTAAGAAAACTCTAAAATCCTATCTCATAACATTTTAATATTTCCTCAGACCAAGTAAAAAAAAAGATTTATAACAGCTGAGTGTTTGTCAAGGCTCAGGAAACCCTTGCAGGTGTTTCGAGTTAATTAGACAATTCAAGTGATTTGTTTAATACCCTACTAGTATACTTTTTCATGATATTCTAATATTTAGAGATAGGATATTTGAGTTTTCTTAAGCTGTAAGCCATAATCAGCAATAAATCAGAATAAAAGGCTTGCAATATTTCAGTTGATTTGTAATGAATCCAGAATGCATGACATTTTTGTTTTTTTAATTGCATTACAGAAAATAAAGAACTTCATCACAATATTCTAATTTTCTGAGACAGTCCTGTATATATATATATATATGTATTTATCTCAAGATCTTTTTAAAATACTTTTTCTTTTAATACACCAACTATTTGTATTAAATATTTTGTAGTTTTAGTTTATTTTAGTGGATTTAGAAAATGTCTCTACAAATAAATATTATTATTAGTGCTGTGAAAAATAACGCGTTAACTTAGTTAATTAAATTACAGGTTTAACTAGTTTTTTTTTTTTTACGCACTTTACGCATGCGCAGAATGAGCTTCCAATACGTCTGTTGTTGGTCGTCTCTAACCAGCAGCATGTCATTCTGTCTCTACGTGTCGCGTTAACACGACTCCGATCTCCGTCTCGCGCGCCGCAGAGCTCGGATGCCAGCGTGTGCGTGCACATCGGGACGAAAAAAAGTCACTTGCACCCCCCCATCAACAATTCTTCTCTCGGCTCGCGCAGCAGAGCTCCGATGCTGGCGCGCGCACTGGTTAGCAATGCAGGGCTCTCAAGTGTCACGCATTGAGCGTGAGACTCACGCATTTCGGTCTTAACTCCCGCACTCCATCCACACATCGTATTTCTCACGCTGAAAAAAACTCTTGGCTCTTTAATGTTTTAATGCAGGGGTGCTCAATATGTCGATCGCGGTCGCCGCAGAGCTTCGATGCCGGCGCGCGCATCGCTCTGTCGCGCGAGCCGAGAATTGTTGACGGGGGGGGGGGGGTAGACGAAAATTACAGGGTGACGTGTGGAGATTTCCCCCTGTTATAATAGTAGGGGAAACATTGGAGCTGATAAGCGTGTCTTCTTGTCTGATCAATACGCAACTGTGAGGTGCGCGAATGGACCGAGCGGCCAGCTGCTGATCACTCACTCAACGAACAGACGGTGCGCCGAAGACCCATTTTGACCCAGGAAAAACCCTGAATGTATATATGGGATTAATCATGATTAATCCACAGAAACCTGTGATTAACCTGATTAAAAATGTTAATCGTTTCACAGCCCTAATTATTATTCTTGTTATTAATAAATAAATTAGTAAAATATTTCCCTTTATAAATGTTTTTTTTGTAAGTATATAAAGTTTACAATATACTTTATCTGCTTGCTACTTATATAGAAAAATTATAGAACATTAAAATGTATTTTATTTAATTTTCAAGTAAACTTTAAAGCAATGTATCCACTTTCTGAAATATACCGTGAGAAAAGAATAAAGGAGCAGAACGTGTAAATACTGCAGTATCTCAAGAGTTGAGTGAACGTTGTAGTTCCCTGTGTCTCCACCAGAGGGATCTGGTCCTGATCTCAGAGGAGACCACCAGGAGCCGGGAGGAGGGCCGGGCTCTGGGCCGGCGGCAGCCCCAGGTGAGAGCGGCGGTCACCCGGAGGCTGGAGGAGCTGGAGGGGTTCTGGACCGGCATCCAGGACAAGGCCTCCCAACGCCGGGCCCGGCTGGACCAGGTCCAGGACGTGCAGAAGTACTGGTCCCACTGGACCGAGCTCATGTAGGTCCAACAGAAACCCACGAAACAAAAAGATACATGACAGATATCACCAAGAAACTTCTCAGCTCATTAGGTTTTCTGGATGATGTATCTTTAAATATGCAAATGAGGCATTACCTTATTAAATATACACTGATTTTAATATACTTCCAGAACATAAATCTGAATTTTGGATTAAGCCAGGTTCAAAGTTATTTTTTCACATATTAGAGTCAAATGTTTTTTACATTCTGGATGTCTCTGTTTTCTTTCCTTTTGGTTATTAGTTGGAATGCTTCAGCAGTCCAACTATTATTTTTGTAAACTTTACTTAAACGTATTAGTTGGAATGCTTCAGCAGTCCAACTATTATTTTTGTAAACTTTACTTAACCCTTGTGTTGCCTTAGGGTCAATTAACTTAGGGTTAATTCAATGTTTAATGTCGGTGTTCTTTCGGTAGTCAACAAACAAACATAAAGTGCCTCACACTTAAACTTGGAAAACAATATTAATTCTAATAATTTTCTGGAGGTTTTAATTGCTGGCGTCAAATTTAACCCAAAGGGTAAAATATGTTAGTAAATATAAAGGTAACAGGAGGGTGAAACATTTAATCGGGTCAAAATGACCCTAAGGCGGTGGGAGGGTTAAATATTTAATCGGGTCAAAATGACCCTAAGGCAACAGGAGGGTTAAACGTATTAGTTGGAATGCTTCAGCAGTCCATCTATTGTTCTTTTTAAATCTTTAAGAAACTTCTTCTTCTTCTTCTATTTCTTCCGGATGTATTTTGGACTCTTTCTCCTCCTTCATATATTAAGCTACAGAAACTGTTCAAATATTAAAATATTCAGCTCCTTCAGTTCATGATTAATATGACTTTTCATATTTCTAACTCTTCAACTGTTCATATTATAAAAATGTTATGGTTATTAATTTGAATGGGATCACAATGGAGAAAGTCTTCAACTTCAAAAGCTCTTAAGATATTCATACTTTCAGCTAATTCAATCATTTATTTTTTAAAATGTTGACATAACCTTCAACTTTTACTGTATATTTTCAGATATTTTTTATCTTTCCACATTATCAAATGATTAATGGTTTTATGGAATAAATAATGAATGGTTTCCTATGGAGCAAAGCTTCAAATCCGCTTAAACTTTTTCAACCTTAAAAGCTTACAATGTCGACATACGTTTAGCGACAGACACCATTTCACCTTTAAAATGTTGAGAAAATCGTTAGCTATAACTTTATATTTCAGCTTTTTTTTATAGCTCTTATAGTTATTTAACTGTCCCCGTTTTAGTTTTGTGTGTTTTTCAGCTCGTCTTGCAGTTTTCAATGAGTGTGTGTGGGGGGCCAAAGAGCTGTGACATCGTTGCTAGAGTGCAGTGCTACTTCAGAATCAAGAAAAAAAAGATTTGTATATCGTCACTACGGCTGCAATTCTTACTCTTTAGGCATTATTTTCTGGTAAAGTAGTAGGGAATCTTGTGCTTGTCGTAGACATGTGACTATGGAATCCAACAGTTTCCCAGATCTTTCTAGAGGAGCCTTAACGAGGGAGCAAGTCCACATGTTGCCCCATAGAGCACCATCACATCTTTCCCTCCAAAACAATTTCTCACAGACAATCGTACCTGATTTCTAAATCGCCGCTAGAGACACATATCTTACCCGACAGTCCCACCATTCATACTCTGTTCATCAAGTCATCCTTCCTCTCAAAAACTATTGGCGAAGGAAATGGAGCGACCGTTATCTGACTTTTTGAGATAGTTTGATAGGAGTTCCCTAGCTTTAACTCCATGTTAATTCTAGCAACTGTCTTCCCTTTGAAGTGATCACTATGGCGAGGAGGAAAGGAGTGAAGGAAGGAAGGTAGGTAGGAAAGGAAGGAAAGGATGGAAGGGAGGCAAGGAGGGAAGAAAAGGAGGCAAGGAAGGAAAGGAAGGTAGAAAAGGAATCCAGGCAAGGAGGGAAGGAAGGACACCCTCACCCTCTCTCTATGCCCCCCCCCCCCCCATGCTCTCGCTATGTCTCTTTATTTATACATTTCTTATTCTCATTTGATTGATTGATTGATTGATTGATTGATATATTTATTTGTCGTTTGCCAGAGTACAGGTACAAAAGCATCGAAATTACAAGAAAGGGTGGATGAAAGATTACAGCATAACATGAGGGAAGAAGGCGAGAAAAAACACCAACCCCCCGACTATGCCCCGAGAGGGGTACAGTGTGGGAGCAGGAAAAAAACACCTTAGCACATAAGCACATACATTTTAGACATGACTTGCAACGAGTAGGAAGGGGAGGGAGGTAATCCAACAACTGGGTGATCTAAGCCCATCCATTGGGGGCAGAAGGTAACCAGCACCGACAAGCAGCCAGCCGGTCGGGCGCCAACACAGCAGCGCCAGCCACAGCCCCGTCCGGTCACACTGGGGAAAAAAGCAGGCGAAGGCGTGGGGTGGGGGGAGGGGGGTAGTGAATGCAAATCAGTATTATTGAAAGTTCGTGTGCGTGTTCTGGTATGTCGTCCTCCCCCAGGCCACAACAGACAAAGTTCTCAGTCCGCAAGATGGTCGTTGCCATGGAGATAGCCTTGAAAGGTCCTGGGGAGAAAACAACCACAGGTGTCTGTGGATAGGGGAAGGAATGAGAGAGATTCTCACTTCAGTGATCTTCGGGAGTTGTTGTTCCAGTAACGGCCTTGGCCAAGGCCCGTCGTGGTAAGGGAGCCAAGCAGATAAGATTGGGATTGTTTGGTCTTCCAGTAGCTGCATTTCAATTTTGCGCAACCACTATTCCTCCATCTTCCTCCCGTTTGCCAATAGGATTTCAAATCGATCCACTTTCATTTGCAGAGCCGTCAGCTTCTCCACGATGTTATCATTCTGGCGGTTTAATGCCACAGTCTGAGTGCCAACAACTACCCAACGCGTCAATCATGTCGGGCAGCCTTAGGGGGCTTTTACAGCTGTCACCGTTTCCTTAATTTTCCGATAAGCCAGGGCAGCGCCAAATCCAAACAGCAGAAATCCTGTAATCATAGTTCCGAATAGGTAGATGTCTTCTCGTCCTCCACGGAGAGTGGTGCTAGGCACAAGACCCGCCACTTCGCCCACGCGTCCATCGTGTATCCAGCAACATTCGTCCCAGCAGGACAGGCAGGTTCCCCCGAACCCGAGCTTCTCGTCGAGAAGATGGTGTCAATTGCGTTTAAGGACCAGTTGATTACGTCCATGGTTTTTAGTTCGAAGAGCGATGCGTAGAGAGTCTCTCCAGTATAGAGACAGACAAGACATGACGAGAGAAGCCAAGCAGGGAAGGGAAGGTCATGGGAAGGGAGGGGGAGAGAAAAAATGCGACCGCCTTCGGTCGCATCTGACTTTTCCCTCTTTCTCTCATTTCTTGGATTGTGATTCATATCTTTGAATATTTAGATGATAAAGTTGTGCTCATCTTTTCCAGTTATGTTTGTTTTAAATTTGTTTGAACTTTAACAAAACTTTTTTTGTTTAAACTTTAAAAAACTTTTTGGGTTTTTAACTTTAAAATTTTGTTTTTGTTTTAAACTTTTAAAACAATTTTTCTATTGAAACTTTTTTCCCAACTTTTTAAATTTCTTTTTGGATTAAACCCTGTCTTGTGTCCTCAGGGCCTGGCTGAGGGAGACGCTGTCTCTGGTTAATGGGGAGGCGCTCAGCGTGGAGGGAGGCGACCCGGAGCAGCTCCTCAAGAAACACGAGGAGCACCGCGTCCAGATGGACCGCCAGCTCGCCAAATCACAGGCCGCCAAAGAGGAAGGGAGGCGGCTGGTGGAGCGGGTAACCTTCATGTCCCCGGAGGTGAGGAACACACCTTCACAGAGGACCGCCTCTCTCACCTGACCTCTCTGACCTCTGTCTCTCTCGCCCTGCTCAGGTGGAGGAGCGCGTGCGGGAGCTGGAGGAGCTGGAGGTGCTGGTGGAGAAGGTCTGGGAGGAGACCAGGCAGCGGTACGAGGAGGAGCTGGAGATCTCCCTCCTGCAGAAGGAGCTGGAGCAGGCGGAGCGATGGCTGAGCTCCTACGAGAACTCGCTGACGGCTGAGGACTTCGGGGTGAGGAGGTCAAAGGGTCAAAGGGTCGGGAGGAAACAGGAAGTTGGGTTAGTGCGGTAAAGCTGCATTATCTCTCCTGACCACCAGGGGGCGACTCCTCTGGTTGTATAGAAGTCTATGCTTCATGTGTTTTTCAAGCTCTTCTCCTTCCCTCCAGGACTCCGTGTCGGATGTGATGGAGCTCCTGAAGAGGCAGGAGGACCTGGAGGCCATGATCCAGGCCCAGAGCGACCGCTTCGTGGCACTAAAGAAGAAGAAGACGCAGGTTGGTCATGTGACTCCGGAGATGACGACGAACGCTTCTTTCTCGTCGCTCTTGACGTTTTATTTGTTTTCTCCTCTTCAGAGGGAGAAGAGACTCGACGGATGCTCCGACCTTCAGGACAGAAAACCTCCGGCCAGAGTTTCGTCTATGAGGAGCAAACCGGCGAATCCAAAGATGGCCGCCTCCTCCACCTCCTCTCGAGACGTCATCCGTCGGGTCAGCAGCAGATCCTCCACGCTAGACGGAAAAAGCCGCCTCACGACTTCCACCAGCCCGATCTTCCACCTCCTCCCAAGGAGACACTTCAGTACCGGCGGGGACAGACGGGAGAAGGAGGAAGACGCCGCTCCTCCTGCTAGCCCCTCCTCTCCCCTTAGAGCATCACCTGACTTTTCCTCCTCTCCCAAGCGTCCTCCGTCACCTCCTCCTGTCTCCTTCCCTCAAACCTTCGTCTCGCCTTCCTCCCGAGAAATACCGTCGAACCCGATCCAGACCTCCTCTAGCTCCAAAGCCCGGCACCTCCTCCTCCTCCCCCGCGCCGCCTGACTCGCCTCGGCCAATCAGAGAGCTCGTTGCTCCCACCGAGCCGCCTCCTCCTCCAGTCACAGAATTACGTTCTCCGCCCCCCGAATCTCCTCCGGCTGCAACGACGCCCAAGCTCCAGGACGAGGCTCCGCCTGCCGACCCGGTTCCACCGCCTGCTGCACCAATCATGGAGGAGGAGGCGGAGTCAGCTGACCTCGCTCCTGCAGCATGCAAGGAGACGCAGGCTCCTCCTCCTCCGGGAACCAGGAAGTTAGACGATGTGGTGGCGGAAAACGACTTCCTCAGAGAGGTAAGCTCTCGCTCGCTCTCTCGCTCGCTCTCTCTTGCTCTCTCGCTTGATCTCTCCCTCGCTCTCTCTCTCTCTCCCTCCTCTCTCGCTCTGATGCTCTCTATCACTCTCTCGCTCTCTCTCTTCTCTCTCTCGCTCTCTCTCTCTCTCGCTCTTCTCTCTCGCTCTCTCTCTCTTCTCCCGCTCTCTCTCTTCTCTCTCCCTCTCTAGCTCACTCTTCTCGCTCTCTCTCTCTTCTCTCCCTCTCGTCTCTCTCGCTCTCTCTTCTCCCGCTCTCTCTCTTCTCTCTCTCGCTCTCTCTCTTCTCTCTCGTTCTCTCTCGCTCTCTTTCTCTCTCTCTCTCTCTTCTCCCGCTCTCTCTCTTCTCTCTCTCCCTCTCTAGCTCTCTCTCGCTCGATCTCTTTCTCTCTCTCTCTCTCTCTCCCTCTCTCTCTCGATCTCTCCCATCTCTCTCTCTCATATCATTGGTCATCTCTCTCTGTGATGTTGTCAGGTGGTCTCCGAGCAGCCAATCAGGATGGAGGGGACGCTGGAGATCAAACTGAAACCAGGAGGGAACAAGGTGAGACTTTTGTTTTGCATCATCATAATAAATGTAAATAACAACGAAAACAATCCTCTGGGAAGGTAAATAAGAGATTATTATATACATTCTATATGTATAATTTGATTGGTTTAATAAGATGATAAACCATCACAGAGTGAATAATGTTTTACGATTGTTATCCTCCAATATGCAGTAGAAACATGTGATCAGGACTTTGAGCTCTGAAACTTCCTAAAATGCAACCTTTCATTTCCTTATCATTTAAATGGTGTCTTTTATAATAATAATAATAATCCATTTAATTTATATAGCGCTTTTTAAGGTACTCTTAAGACACTTGACATGTTAGTTTCATACCCCGTAGACACCGCTACAGGGACCAGTTCAGGGTTAAGTGTCTTGCTCAAGGGCACATGGACTAGGGCGGGGATTGCACCGCCAACCCACGGACCTGCTGACCCTCAAAAGCCCCACTATAGATGACGTATTTGAATGATAATGAATGAACGTGAAAGCCGTGACCTGCGTGTCCAGTGTGCGGATTGGCTGACAGGTGTGTGCTGTCCTGTGATTGGCTGATGGGTGTGTGCTTTCCTGTGATTGGCTGACAGGTGTGTGCTGTCCTGTGATTGGCTGATGGGTGTGTGCTGTCCTGTGATTGGCTGACAGGTGTGTGCTGTCCTGTGATTGGCTAACAGGTGTGTGCTTTCCTGTGATTGGCTGCAGGGCCTGGAGCACTGGGAGGAGGTGTTCGCGGTCCTTCAGGGAGAGACGCTCAGCCTGTTCAGAGACCGGGAGGCTGCCAAGGAGGTACCAATGACATCATCACAGAGATCCTCAATCTTAACTTGTGGGCAGAACCCACCCCCTTTTTTTTGATGATGTCATCGCTCTCAGCCATGACGTGTTGTTCCTCAGAAGGCCTCCAGGTGGCCTCCTGTCAGTGTGAGCGGAGCCGTGTGCAGAGAGAACGCCTCCTACAGGAGGAAGGAGAACACCTTCAAACTCATGTGAGGACTGCACAGTGTGTGTGTGTGTGTGTGTTGACCTGTGTGTGTGTGTGTGTTAACCTGTGTGTGTGTGTGTGTGTGTTAGTCTGCAGGACGGCAGTCAGTTCCTGTTCTCAGCATCCAGCAGAGCGCTGCAGCAGCTCTGGGTGAAGAAGCTCCAGAACAGCTCAGAACCAACGAGCAGCGACTCTGACGACTCGGGGTGAACACACACACACACACACATACACATACACATACACACACACACACACACACATATATATATATTAGGGCTGTCAATCGATAAAAAAAAATTAACGAATTAATCGCACATTTTGGAATTCATTAATCGTGATTAAAAGTTTTTTTTTCTTCTAAAGACTAAATCTTCTAAATGAACGAGTAATCCCTTCAGACAGCGTGTATTTTAGACACTTGTTTAATTGTATTCTTTTTTTAAAGACAAAACTTCACACAGAGCTGTGTTTTCAAAGAGGCTCCTACCTATAAAGTGCCAGCGAGGTATTTAATATTGTGGATGATAAATTGTTTCTTCAGTGAAACATCAGATTAGTAAGAAAAGGTGTATTAGAGACCCCATTGGTCCTGTCATCTTTAACACTGAACAACAGCAGAACCAGTGACCTTGGGAAACTGACTGACATTCAAATATGTAATGTTAACCCTCTGGAGGCTGGGGGCATTTTCTCGATTTTACAAAAACATGTATATTCACCTTTTAAAGTATTTTGCATATGACACATCCCAGTGTTTCCCCCACCATTCTATCAGGGTGAGGCCCCGCCCCCCTGTAATGTTCTCTCTCGCGCCAGATTACAGCAGAAGTAATGTAAGGTTCTTTCCTTAAAGACGTGTTTGTTCTTTTATTAAACTAAACGTCTGTTGTTGGTCGTCTCTACAGCAGCATGTCATTCTGTCTCGACGTGTCGGTCACTCTTCTCGGCTCTCCGTCCCGCGCGCCGCAGAGCTCCATGCCGGCGTGTCTGCGCGCGCATCGAGCGGACCAAAAATTAAAGTCACCTGCACCTTCCGTCCCACGGCACCGACACGTCGCCCTCTGCTTCTCTGTGAATATCGAGGAGCAGACGGGAGGAAGGAGGCGGACTGCCGCGGCTTGACACTCAGAGGAGTGCAACAACTTCAACGACACCGGAAGTAAACAAAGTTGCGTTAATTGCGTTAAAATATTTTAGTGCGTTAATCGCGGCCAAATTAATCGCATAGATTAACGCGTTAACGCTGACAGCCCTAATATACAGGACTGTCTCAGAAAATTAGAATATTGTGATGAAGTTCTTTATTTTCTGTAATGCAATTAAAAAAACAAAAATGTCATGCATTCTGGATTCATTACAAATCAACTGAAATATTGCAAGCCTTTTATTCTGATTTATTGCTGATTATGGCTTACAGCTTAAGAAAACTCAAATATCCTATCTCTAAATATTAGACTATCATGAAAAAGTATACTAGTAGGGTATTAAACAAATCACTTGAATTGTCTAATTAACTCGAAACACCTGCAAGGGTTTCCTGAGCCTTGACAAACACTCAGCTGTTATAAATCTTTTTTTACTTGGTCTGAGGAAATATTAAAATTTTATGAGATAGGATTTTAGAGTTTTCTTAAGCTGTAAGCCATAATCAGCAATATTAAAAGAATAAAAGGCTTGCAATATTTCAGTTGATTTGTAATGAATCCAGAATGCATGACATTTTTGTTTTTTTAATTGCATTACAGAAAATAAAGAACTTTATCACAATATTCTAATTTTCTGAGACAGTCCTGTGTATATATATATATATATATATATACAGGACTGTCTCAGAAAATTAGAATATACACACATACATACACACACATACACACCCACACACACATTTATATACACACACACATATATATACAAACACACATACAAATACACACATGTACACACACACACACATACATACACACAAATACACACACATCTTCCTGTTTGTTCTCCGGTTTTTCAACAAAAAAAACAAGATGGCGATCTCGAAGGCGTCCACTTCTCATAAAGAAGTCTGTGCATGAAATATTTTGCGGTATTAAGAACAACAACATTGTTTACACGCTTCTGCTCAGAAACAAAATATTATTCTATATTATTTATGACCAAAAGTGAATAAAAGTCTTTAAAATGGACAGTGTGTCTCGGAGCTGCTTTAAACCTCAGAATGAGGCGGATGTGTCTGAGTCTTCAGGCTCATTCATCAATATTTTGTCCCGGCTGTCAGTTAATTTCTGCTTTGATTGATTTTCTTTTAATTTAACAGATTTTTTAAGAACTGAACACGGACACAACAGCGTTGTGTGACTCATGTATTTCATGTTTTGGGGGTTTTGGGCTCAAACTGGACTGAAAGACTTTGATGGAGTTTCAGAGTGAAGTGGTTTCCCTTCACACTGCGTCGGCTTATTTTGACTGTCACGCCTCGCGCTGTGCACCGTGGGGTCGACGGGCTGCGCGAGAGGCCGGAGAATCGAACCGCCAGGCCTTTCCTTATGATTACAATGAGATACTTTGACACGGTGAATTAGATTCAGCGGGAATCAGGCAGGACGCAGCCGCCGGCCATTCAGCTGTCAGGTGGGTTTTGGGTTGTGGAGACGAGGTGAAGCCACTAAGAGGCACCTTCAGGAAATGAGTTCTGCGGGAGAGTTTTGTTTGTTTCACAGCTGTGGAAGAATAAAAAAGGTTTTAGTTTTCATTAATATTCTTTTTATCTGTGTGTTTAAAGAGAAGTCTATGCTTCATGTGTTGAAGCTGCATTCTCTCTCCTAACCGCCAGGGGGCGACTCCTCTGGTTGTATAGAAGTCTATGCTTCATGTGTTAAAGCTGCATTCTCTCTCCTGACCACCAGGGGGCGACTCCTCTGGTTGTATATAAGTCTATATAGTGACTCTACTTCTCTCTCGATGTATTCCCTCAGTAAACATTGTAAACATGAGTTTATGTCTCAGTCTCTAGTTTCAAGTCTTCTTCTATACAGCATGATGTCATCATTTAGTACTTTATGGTCATTTAGAGTCACACAGATTATAAAGCAGGGGACGCTTTAGGGGCGGGGCCACCAGGTGATTGACAGGTCGACAACAAAGACGTATATATAAGTATTGATTGTGGTTTCTTGATGTCAGTTGGGAGACGTTAGCTCTGGTGCTAAAACCGTTAGCTTGTTTCTTTAGGAGAGCGTCGTCGGTCAACGTGAGTTTGGAGAAGTTGGCCGAGGCTCCGGACGACTTGGCCTCCCCCGGCAGAGCCGAGAGCCTGGAGAGGCAGTCGTCCGCTGAGGGGGGGCCTCCTCCCAAACCCCCCCACACGTACTACAACAAGCACCGCTACCCCGACGCCTCGGGGGTCCCGACCGCAACAGGTGAGCCGACGCAGCGCATTAGCACGTTAGCATGTTGTTCGACAACAGGTGAGCATCTATGACCGGTATCGAAAAGAAGAACAAAACATACCTATCCCTAGTGATCTCCTTCCTGCTCGCTGCAGGTACTGAGACTCCGCCCCCTTCAGAGCCTGCTCCTCCTCCGCCCGACGCCCAGGACCCCCCCACCGCGACCCCCCAGCTACCAGAAGACGGCAGCAGCAAGTCGAGGAGTGTCTTCAGGAAGTTTTTCATTAAGAAGTGAAGCGGAACTGAGCGTCACTTTAATTGTTTATTCTGGGATGCCAAATGGTGCGTTCAAATGATTTAAAGTGCTTTTTTTTAAGTGCCTCGCAGCCCATTGATGACGCTCTGTGATCAATCGCTTGAAATTATTTTATTACAATAAACTATATTTATAGAGAACTTATAAAAAATTAAATACCAAAATGAAGAATAAAAAACATGAAAATTAAAACCAGAAAGTAAATTAAATAAATAAAACGTTTGTCTCATTTATAGTTTTCAGCCCAGAGACTAAAATCAATAATCAATAAGTTGATCAAATGAATCCTGGAACGAATAAAGACGATTTTATTTGAACAATCTGGAGTGTGTTTTTAATTCATCCAAGAGAAGAAACGATCAGATGTTCGTTTCCGCTGGTCGAGGAGTAAACCGATTGGAAATTAATAAGTTTGATCTCCATCTTCTTCATGTGAAGAGTCATCTAAAATTTTCGACTGAATTTTTTGGGTTTTTCATGAAAACAAACTTGTTTATTTATTAATGAGCACCGGATCCAAAACCTCTTCAGGCTCCATCCAGTGCGATCAATAAGTCGATCGGGTACCGATCAAGAGTCACATCGGGGTTCAAACGCTCCATTTTTTGGGGTGGAAATTAAATCCAATTGAAGTGATCGAGTGAGAGTCGATGAGACGTCATCATTGATGAGCACGCTCTTCGTTATCATGTGATAGTTTCTGATCGGGTATTGATCACCCTGAGATCAATGCTAACATCGTCTTCAGGAAGAAGAACATTTTTTATTTTAATGCACTGAATGTTTTTGATTAAATATTAAATATGTCCTTGTTTCCCCGTCGACATCCTGTTATATTTGTGCTTGTCGTGTGATCAATAATCTGTTTATTGATCTATTGATTGGTGCTGCCGGTTTGGTGTTTTCCCTTCCAGGTAATAGCCACAGCCGCCTCCTTTAAACACGTCTGTTGTGCACGTGTAATACTTGTTATGTGTGCTTCTGTTGCAGGACTTTGAGTTTTATGTTTTTTAGTAGATGTGTATTAGAGGTACTTATACTCTAACATAGTATTTAGACGTGTATTAGAGGTACTTGTACTCTAACATAGTATTTAGCCGTGTAGTAGTAGTACTTATACTCTAACATAGTATTTAGATGTGTATTAGAGGTACTTGTACTCTAACATAGTATTTAGCCCTGTAGTAGTAGTACTTATACTCTAACATAATATTTAGATGTGTATTAAAGGTACTTGTACTCTAACATAGGGTGTAGATGTGTTTTCGAGGTACTTATACTCTAACATAGTATTTAACCATGTAGTAGTAGTAGTAGTAGTAGTACTTGCACTCTAACATAGTATTTAACCGGGTAGTAATACTTGTACTCTAACACAGTATTTAACCGGGTAGTACTTGTAGTAGTAGTCCTAGTAGTCGTGCTGTACGTCCTGCTGAGAGTATGTGTAGTTCCTCCCGCCACCGCACCGTGTCGCTGTGGTCGCAGTAATGGCCGCTCTGGGCTCTCGGTCCCCGGCCTCCAGCCGCTGATCGGCCGCCTCACAGTTCATCTGCCTCGCGGCGCATTGACTGATCCATTAAGCCCGCGGCGCGCGGCGCGCGACACGCTGACGAGGCGCTTCTGTTTGTCTGCTGCAGGCCCGCAGGAAGCTTCCTCTTCCTCCTCCTCTTTTTCTCTCACTCTATCTTTCATCATCCGAGGAGGTTTTTTTCTCGCTTCAGTTCGTTGTTGTTTCTCAGCTGCAGGTGTTTTGTCGATTTGAGTTTAAACATTTAAAAAATCAATTTCACAACTTCAACATCGACGTTTGGTGCAAAATACGTAATTTTAACACATTTAATAATATAAAATAGTCACAATACCCTAATTATTCTGTATGTCATGTAAAGTATTACATTACTGTAATATAATATATATTTTTATTATTCCAATAATATGTATTTTATTTTAATTTCAAAGCATACACTTATTTTGTTAAAATCACTTATATATTCGATAAATGAGAAGAAGAAAAAATCAAATGTACCTTGTAAAGTAATACTAAATATAATAGTTAGTTAGTTTAGTTTAAAAATAATAAAGTATAATAAACCCTATAGTGAAATAAGACAAAACAGTACAAATTATAATGATATCACAAAGTCTTAAATGAACTCCCACTGGTGACGTCATTGACTGAACATTTAAGGGGAATTAAAAGGTGAAACTTAAGGATCTTTTAAGCTTTAATTCCGCATCGTCTCTGACTTACTGCTTGATAAACACACCGAGTGTGTCCGGCGGGTCTCGGTGTGTGTTGGGCACCTTTTTGTCCCTCAAGGCCTCCGTCTGATTCCTCCTCTGACATTCAGCTCACGCGCACCGAGCAGCGCGCAGCGGGAGCTCGACCAGACCGGCTCGTTACAGAGGAGAGAAAACCAGTTCAGCCAGTTTAACCAGCTTCATGTTTCCATGCTTCACTGGAAAAATATATATTTATAAAGTCTCGTTTTTATTTGAAAAACATGTTTTTTTGCAGACATTTCGTCATTTATTTATTTGGTTGCATAAAATAAATCGATGTCACGGAGACAGTCGATGTTATTTTGTTTTGGTTCTTAAAAGAAAAAACTATATTTTGCAAATTGAACCATTTAAAAATAAGAAGTTTTGTATATTTATGCAGCCAAATGAAGAACAAAACACATTTAGACCAGGAAATAAAATACTCTGTTTACATTATTATTTTTATTGTCGATATATTTAAATGTGAATGTTTTTAAATAAGCAGTTCTCGACGTGTGGAGGATGGGGTCATAGATGGAGGACACATATAACGGTGACTATAACGTGATTATTATTGATCTCTTTGAACACATTATTTAACACGTTATTTTTTACATTTTTTTACTCTGATCCTTTTAGGTTAAAACTAATTTAATGTCATATTTAAATCCGTTTGTTTTTCACGAAGAAACAACACAGAAATAATCTGATTATTATCAGGAGATAACAGAGAAGTGAAATATGAGGTTAATATAATGATTTTAATTTAAAGGAGAAAAGGTGAACAATCTGTTTTAAACAGGTTTTTATTTACAAACTTGTATTTGATTCAATATTTACTGACATTAGGACATTTTCTGCATACACTTTTAAATACATCTCTGAGTTGAATGTTTATCGAATAACTGAAGTTTATAAAAATAATTGTTCAGTCTAATTTGAATGTTTTTTGTCCTTCCGGATCAAAAACAAACGAAAACTGAGATGATAAGTTCAGGAAACGATCGAAGATCAAAAGTTTAAATAAATCGATCAGATATTATATTTGTGATGACGTAGTTCCTGTATCCGCCGCTGGGGGGCGCCCCCTGTCCTCTGCTGCTCCCTCCACTACTTCCCTTCAGCCTTAAAGATGAACAATATAGACAACAATAGTATCATAATAATAATAAACAAACGGTATCAACAACAACAACATTACACACATTTTATAACAATAATAATATTAAACAATAACTACAATAATAGTGATAATAATAATAATGTAATAATACCAACAACAATAATGTCATATAAATAATAAATAATGACAATAAAAATAAAAGTGAGGCGGTCTTCATGACTCGGTTCTCCCAGAAGCTCTTCAGACAGAACGGGGGTCAAAGGTCACAGCTCAAAGGAGGAGGGCGGTTCCGGTTCCTGGACTCGACTCAACGAGGTTCTGTTCCCGAAGTCCACATGCAGTTCATCTGAAAGAGTCCTTTAGTCCCTGTTGCCCCATGAGAACCCCACAACACCTCAAGGGTTCCCTCAGGAACCAGTAGATCCCCTTAAAGAACCCCTGAAAACCATTCGAGGCTCCTGGAACCCTAAAACACCTCAAGGGTTCCCTCAAGAACCAGTAGATCCCCTTAAGAATCCCCCAAAACCTTTCAAGGCTACTGGAACCCCAAATAATCCCCTTAACGACCCACCAAAGCCCTGCAGAACTCCTGGAACCTTCTTGAAATAACAACAAATCCTCATGAACCCTTGAGACCCCCGGAAGACCTTTTCTTGAAAACCAACCAAAACACTGCTGGGCCCCCTTAGAACCCGTTTTTACCCCCCCCCCCCCCACACACACACACACACACACACACACCACCTAAGGAACTCCTCAAGAACCACAAAACCTCTGAGACACCTCAGACTCCTTCAAGAGGCCACACAGTGTTCTTAAAACTCTTCAGAACCCAAATGAACTTCTGAGGAACCATTATAGGATCCCTTTAAAGGAACCCTGAACCCCCTGAACCCCCTTTCACAGAACTCCTTCCACAACTCAAAGGCCCCCTGGACCCTGTAGGAACATTTTACAAACCTAGTGGATCACCAAGAACACCTTAAAACTAAGAAGCACTGCTGGAACCACTAAAGACACAAAAGGAACCCCCTTAATTACCCACAGCACCCTTAGAGTACCCTCAAAACCCCGGAACCCAGAGGAACCAATCACGTTCCAGTGGAACCTAGCTCCTTGAGAACCTAAGGAACCCGTAAACAGCTGCTGGAACCCGACTATGGAACTCCTGAATGAACCCCTTAGACCGCCTTGAGGACCCTCAAACACCCCCTGCAGAACCCTAGAACCCCGAGAGCCCCTAGAACCCAATTGTTTCTGTCTTCTTCTTCTTCTTCTTCTTCTTCTTGTTTTAAGGTTCAAACCGGAAACAGTGTCAGATTCATGACGTAGCTGCAGGTGAAACACGCATTGAAAAACACCTGTTTATTTCAGGCGGCTGGACCGCTGCGCACCTCCTCTTCCTCCTCCTCTTCTTCCTCAGTGTTAAGATGCTGCAGAGTCCACACGCACGCACATACACGCGCGTGCACACTAGCAGTTCCGGTTGAGGTCACATCTTCGGCTCCTGTGAGTAAAACTAACAACAAACAAACAATCAGTTTGTTTAGATCAGTGAACAACAGAGAAGCTGACAAACAAACAGCAAGTTAAAATTACCCTATCAAAATAAAAGCGTGGCCAAAAAAATGCACGAACATTCACCACACGGAAGGAATACTTGTTTTTTATTATTATTTATTCATTCATTTTTTCTTCTTCTTGTGTTTATAACTAAACTTTAAGTTGACAGTTTAACTAATAAACCTCAACAGTCCAGCAGCTCGTGCTTTGAGTTCTCCAGGTGAATTATTTGTATTATATGCCTTTATTTTGGTGGTCAGACTATAAAGATGACTTCATTTAAATATTATTCAGTGTTCAAAACGGCAGTAAACTCACATTTCCCCTTAAAACACCACGATGACATATTTACATGACTCGACTTTTAGTCTAAAAATGGAGAATTAATAAATAAATAAAACCTTAAAGAATCATAAAGAAACTACTTGAAAAACACAGTTGATATTTTAATAATTTATATTTTCTACTTCATAAAACCTTTAAACTGAAATAAAGCCACTCGGTTCCATGTTGTTGTGTTCGGTGGGTGGCCACGCCCCCTTAGGCTCATTATTATACATATTTAATGTTGACTATTATTTATGAGCCGCAGCTGCTGGCGGGAAACAAACGTTTCCGTGAGGCGTCGGTGTCCCGGCGCGTGCACCGGCGCCTCCTCCGGGGGGGGGGGGGGGGCACACACACACACACCCCGACCGGAAGTCCTTCAGATCCAGAGATAAACATATATACATATATAATATATGTCCATAGTGTGTTTGTATTTACACATTAAGAGTTCAATCCACCTTAAAAAGGTGACTCGCAGTCTCACGTTAAAGCTTTTAAGGTGGACTGGCCGAGTTATGTTTTTTTTTAAACTTTCTGATAATATTCATGTTTATATGTATATTTATATATGTTCATTAAAAGTTTGATTCACTGCAGCAATTATAGTAGTAAACATTAACAATAGTGTACTTATACTACACATTGTGTCACCAGAAGGAACTGTACCATGGTTATATAGTCAGTAGTATTCAGTAGTAGTATAGGTGTAGTATAGAAGCTGAATTTAAAACGTGTTAATATTAAACATCCGTCATTATAATAAAATATCTGAGACATTTTCAGGGTTTTATTTATTTACAGTCACGTGTTAAAATACCATTATTATACTAGCAATTATTATTATTATTATTGTAGTATTCTGATAGGTCATTGACACATGACTCCTAAATAACAGTACAGGTTTATGATGTACTGTAGTACAATAGTGATGTAGTACTCTCAGCAGCACTATTAGTACTATGATAGTATTATTATTAATAATCCAGTTCGTGATGCCTTTAAATCATTCATATTTTATTCATGTATTTGGTTAAATATTAAATATTTGTGTGTGTGTAAACTTCTAAAACTAATCTAGTTTCACGGCAGAAAATAAATAAACAAGTGAAGAATGATTGTGTCACAAATCATCCGGATTCAGCCTTTAGAATAAACGTGTGAATATAAATGAGCATAAAGCGGAGTGTGTGACCTCGGTGTGTATCAGTGTAGAAGTACACGAGAGATTACCGTGGTGGTGGTAGAACTATATACTACTACAGTAGTACTAGTATAGACACAGTGTTTATAGTACCATCAGATTTAAAGATGTATGTCAAAATATTTCCCCTAAAAAAGTGAAATAAATCCGGCTGTAAATATGAACTCAATCTTCCTCCAATGTGATAAATAATTTGTCATGTTTTCATAAACATCAGCAATAAAACGACAAAATGTCCCTTTTTAAAGTCTCCTTGCGCGGCCTCCTTCCCTCCTTTTCTCCTTCCCTCCTTCTCTCTGCTTCTCTCCTTCAGTCACTCAGAGTGAAAAGCTCCCCGTCGAACCTTCCCGAACACGAGCCGCCGCGTTCCGCCTCTCCGCGGTGCGTATTTACGCGCGTCTTTTACACGCGGACTGGAGGACCGAGCCCGCGGCCCGCAGCCGGCAGCGAGCCCCTATGAGCCGCCTGACACAGGGATTACCTCCGCGTGTCCCGCCCGTGTCCGCGTGCCCTCCTCTCTCTCTCTCGCTCTTTCTCTCTCTCTTGTTTATTTCCCCCGCGCGTTGCATGTAAACAGTTTCGAACACCGCGAAGGGGAAAATATTAGAATCGGAGGAGAGTAAATATGAGGAGCGGCGGGGATTTGGCTGAATACTCATCACGGCGTGTGTGTTTCCAGTGACGGGTTTAGTTTAGCTGGGGGGGGGGGGGGGGGTCCACGCTGCAAAAAGTCTCCGTGCGTGTCGGGCGGCTCACTGGAGACAACGCGCTCCAGATTTTATTCTTTTTTCTTTCCTACAGAAAAAAACACAGAATTATGACCAAAATAATAATACTATTTAACAACGTTGAATTCATTGAACACATGAGGTGTTTTAGCTTTTCTTTTCTTTTCTTTTTAAGATAAAATGTGACATTTCAACATAAATAAATGCAACAAAACAAACGTTTCACTCCAGGAGGAAAAATAACGAATAAATCCGAGAGATTTCCGTATTTATTTTGATCACTTAATTTATTCATTATTATTTTTAAAGACTCAATAAGACAGAAAACATTTTAGTTTAAAACGAGTCCTCTTGTTCGTCACTTTTTGCAGCGGGCCCAGCTCTGCTTGGGCGTGTGCGTGTGTGTGCATAAGTGTGTGTGTGTGTGCGTTTCTCCGAGCGCCCTGATTGGCCGAGAGCGCAGAGAAAGCCTTAATATTTAATACTAATGTCCCTCTGGTTGGTTGAGGACTGGAAAGGTCCAACCAACGTGTTTTACCCGCTTAGTGGCTGCGGCTCCTAATTAATTGCAGCTATCTGTCTACTATCGATGTGTGTGTACATGTGTGTTGTGTGTGTGTGCGTGTGTGTTTCCTCTTTTCTCCCCAAAGCGAACATGAAATAGTTTTGTTGGGCTATACTTACTTTCTTCCTCTCGTTCTATCCCCCCTTTCCCTCTCGCTCCCCGTCCTGGCTCGCGGGCTGCACGCGGACACATTGAGACCAGCTGTGCGTCGCTGCTGCTGCTCGGTGCCGGTGCCGGTGATGTTGGACATGGGAGAGCGCAAAGAGGTGAAAATGATTCCCAAATCGTCGTTCAGTATAAACAGTTTGGTGCCGGAGGCCGTGCAGAACGACAACAACAACCAAAACCAGAACCAGCAGCAGCACCACCACCACCAGCAGCAGCACCACCACCACCACCACATCCACCGGCCCGGCGGCGGCGGCGCGGACGACGCCGAACAGAAGGCGCCTCCTCCTCCTCTTCCTCCTCCTCTCCCGGCCGCCGCGCAGCAGAAGCCCGACGGGAAAGCGGCGGATCCCAAGAGCGACTCCTCGAGCCAGGAGAGCTGCCCCGACGAGAAGGAGAAGCAGGAGCAGCAGCAGGAGGAGGAGAAGAAGGAGGGCAAGGACGGGGACGGAGGAGGTGGAGGCGCCGGTGCCGGAGGCGGCAAGGACGGAGAGAAGAAGAGCGGCAAGTACGAGAAGCCTCCGTTCAGCTACAACGCGCTCATCATGATGGCCATCCGGCAGAGCCCCGAGAAGAGGCTCACCCTCAACGGCATCTACGAGTTCATCATGAAGAACTTCCCGTACTACCGGGAGAACAAGCAGGGCTGGCAGAACTCCATCCGCCACAACCTGAGCCTGAACAAGTGCTTCGTGAAGGTGCCGCGGCACTACGACGACCCGGGCAAGGGCAACTACTGGATGCTGGACCCCAGCAGCGACGACGTGTTCATCGGCGGCACCACCGGGAAGCTGCGGCGGCGATCCACTACGTCCCGGGCCAAGCTGGCCTTCAAGCGGGGCGCCCGCTTGACCTCCGGCTTGACCTTCATGGACCGCGCGGGCTCCCTGTACTGGCCCATGTCTCCGTTCCTGTCCCTGCACCACCCGCGGGCCGGCGGCGCCCTGGGCTACAACGGGACCTCGCCGGGCTACCCGGGCCACCCCATGTCGTACAGCACCATGCTCACGCAGAACATGAGCAACAGCCACTCGTCGTTCCCGTCCTCCAATGGGCTGAGCATGGACCGGCTGGTCAGCGGGGATCTACCGTACGCGACGCACCACCTGACGGCGGCGGCCCTCGCGGCCTCGGCGGTGCCCTGCGGCCTGTCGGTGCCTTGCTCCGGGGCCACGTACTCCCTCAACCCGTGCTCCGTCAACCTGCTGTCCGGGCAGACCAGCTACTTTTTCCCGCACGTGCCGCACCCGTCCATGAGCGCGCACTCCAGCGTGTCGCTGCAAGCCGCCCGGGCCTCGGCCTCCAACTCCCCGCAGGCTCCGCCCGTCTCCTCGCTGCAGTGCGACTCCCTCCGGCCGAGTCTCTCCGGCTCCCTGCCGGCCTTCTCCTCGGGACTTTCCGGAGGTTTGTCTGACTATTTTATCCACCAGAACCAGGGTCCGACCTCCAACCCGCTTATACACTGACACCCCGAACCCCCCCCCCCATCATCCTCCCCCCCAGGAGTGAACCCTGTAAAATGACTGGACCTGTAAGTTGGAACATTTTACACTGAACATTTACATTGTAAAAAAAACAACAACAAAAAATTACAAAATTATTATTATAAACTACCAACTATAGACCACAGAAGAAGAGAAGAGACTTAAAACTGCAACACAAAAAAAGAAGCAGAGAAACTCGCAGAAAGCATCGCTGAAGTTTCCAGGTATTTTTTAATATTATTATGATGATCTTCTTCTTCTTCTTCTTCTCTCCATCTTCTCCTGCAGTTTTTCTTTGTGTGTACATAATGTCTCTGACTATAAGTGTCTCTCTCTCTGGGGTTGTCTCTGTATAATAATGTCAGTCAGCGACGTGCAATGTGACCTGAGCTAAAGCACAACGACACAAAATACTAAAACACACACACACACACACACACACACACACACACACACAGACACACACACACACACACACACACACACACACACACACACACACACACACACACACACACACACACACACACACACACACACACACAGAGGATGATGTGAGGCTGATGTTCATGTTGTTGAGGAGGAGGCGTTACTTTTTTATTATTATAGAATGTGTATTTAAAATAGTTTCATTACATTTTTGGGTTAAAAAAACGGTTAAAATAATAATAATGATAATAATAATAATAACAATGCTACTAGCCCGCATGTCTTCAGTATTATCAGGTCTAATGCGGGTCAGAAGGAAGAGGAGAAATATTATTATTTCACTCAACTTAAAAACAATTGAAGTGAAATGTATTTTTTTAGTCTCGAGGCTTTTTTCTCTTTTCCTTCATTTCCCAGTTTAAAAAAATACAATGAACTTTTTTTATAGACCAAAGAATCGGTTTGTTTTAGTCCTTCGGCTGAATGAGGCCTTCAGGACCCGAAAGGGTGAGAGGTGAGAGAACAGAGGGATGGCACTTCCGCTTTCACTCGCTGCAGAAAATGTCCATTTATTAAACGAGATTTTTTTTTCTTATTGCATTTGGGGGGGGGGGGGGGGAGATTGTTCCTTTTTTTTTTAACTACCAGAAATCTGAATTATTTAAATTAATTTTTGTAATTCCTTTCGGTGAACGTGTGTCGGTGCCGCTGGAGGCACCTCGCCTTAACCCTCCTCCTCCTCCTCCTTCTCCTCCTCCTCTTTAGATTACAAAACAAACAGCGTTAATTTAACAGATTCATTCTGTTTATTTTTTTAAGAACAATTCATGAACGTACATTTTTAGTTCTGACTATCACGTGACGCGCGCACACTTCACCTCTCTGTTCCTTTCTTTCTTTGGTTCGTTTTTTGTACAATTAGTAAAAAAAAAAAAAGAGAGGTGTTCCTTCTGTTCCAAGAGGAAGAACAATGTAAAAAAAGAAAAAGCCTCGTGATCTATGGAATGATTGTCCTTTTCAATTGTCGTCTCTAAAAAAACAATTTTTTCATGGTTGTGATATATTGTGGTCTTATTCTTATTCTTATTCCGTGTTTGACGCTTACAAAAGTAAAAAAAAAAGAAAAAAGAAAAAAAATGTTTTAATGATAAAAAGAATAAAAATAAAAGAATAGGTTACGTTCATAACTAATAATCCGTTTGTCTTTTTTATTTTACTCCCGCCGTCCGTGGTGTCACTGATTTTATCTCCAGGTACTTAAACACAACACACCTAAAATGTTCTTCCCTTTTTAAAACTATATTTCTTATAATTTATATTACTTGTAAAAGCCTCTTTTCTTCATCTGGGTTCGTCTTTTTAAATGTTGTTTTTGTTTTAAATTCCAAAACGGGTCACGACTCCTACCCCGAATCTCCTCCTGTTTATGTTTTTGGTTGTTTTGCTTGTTGTTGTTGTTTACACACACACACGCACACACACACGCACGCATGTGCACGCGCGCACCGCAGCTCGGCCGCGTGAAGCCGTTTTACGGGGTAAAGTTTTACAAACCAACGCCGAGTCCGGTGGTGCGTTCAGGCCGCTGCAGCCCGACGAATTTTGGGGTATATTCTCTACTTTTTGAACAGGGAACCCTGAGGTGGTGCGAGGGTCCGGTACGGGGTCCAGTACGGGGTCCTGTACACCAAACCCCGCTGACCATCATCACATTGAACATCACAGTTCATTGAAAAGGTTTCTGAAATTCTTGGAGATTTCTTGCAGAAAATCTTGTTGTGTGTGTGTGCGTGCGTGCGTGCGTGCGTGAGTTATATGCGTGTTTTATCTGCAGATGGAACTGAAGCTCTGCTCCAAACATTTCATTTTTAAACTCTCAGTTCCGTCTTCACTCAAACGGAAGTCCGACCTTCAGCGGTTTGTGTTGTTGTACTTGTTGTTGTTGTTGTGATTGTTTGTTTCACTTCTGGGCCCTCCAGTTTTCTTCTGAAGCTTGAATGCTGCTGCAGAGCCTCGTTTGGTTTGAACCAGAGGCTCAGATCGGTGATGGTCCTGGTTTAAAGTCTGGGTCCGGTACCTGGTCCTCGTCCTGGTCCTGGTCCTGGTCTGGTCCTGGTCCTGGCTCTGCGGGGCATGTCCGCTGCTGCTGTTTGTTTAACGGGATTATTTCTGCATATAGACTTCTTTTAATTCAGTTTGTTCATTTTTTTCTGGTTTCAAATTAATACTAATATTAATATTAATATTTGTATTGGTTAAGTTTTATTTTAATATTGATTTAACTTTAATTCAATCTAAACTGTATATTCCTGAACACGTGCACATGCAGGTCCGTCGCTCTCATTTAATTCTATAAAAGTGAATCTCTGTTTTATCTTCTGCTTCTTTCAGTTGTTTTTGCATTAGTTTGATTTAGTTTTAATTTAGTTTTTCAGATCACATTTCATCAGATTTCATAATCTCTGTGCCCGTGAACGTGTTTACAGGTGAGCTTCCACCGGAACACCTGCAGATCTTCTGTTACGAACAGAACCATTTGAACGTGAGCGCTATTGCTCATGCGCAGACTGCATTGACGTGCCCGCGAGACTGAATCTCCAACACATAGATTTATGTTTAAAATAAATAAATAAATAATAAAAAGACAAATATATAATATAACCCGTATTTCTGCAGCCACAGACCGTCTGTTTTCCTCATCCGGGTATTTTGCAGTTTAAAGGACATTTGGCGTGTTTAATTTAATGTAATAGTATTAATTGTGTTTCATAAATGTTTGCGCGCGCATTAAAGAAACATTTATTAAAGTCAGCCTGTGCAGAGTGAAGCTGCGACTCTTCTTCCTCCTCCTCTTCCTCACAGATGAATTTGACCGCATCAAACGTCACGTGACTCGTCCCACTGCTCTTCTCTTCCGGGTCTGTTTTTGTTGTTTTCTGTAAGAATTAAACGTCATCATAATGAATTCATGCGCTCGCTCTCCGCGGTGACGTCAGAGGGACATTTATTCTATTGAGAAAAAAATCAGAACTTTGTGTTTTTGGTTGAAATGTTTTTTTTAATTGAGGAGAAAATGAGGACGTTAGTGACTCAGCTGCTGTCTGTCTGCAGGTCAAAGGTCAAACCGGCAGCGCCCGTATTCACTGCTTTTCTTTTCTCATGGCTTCATATTATTTTTAACTTAATTATTTTCGTGATATATTCTATCTATTTAAAAAAAAAATGTTTTCCCATAACACACTTTTTATTTAAATTAAGATCTTTAAAAACAAACTAAAACAAACTAAAACCAACACTTGCTGGTGCTGGAGGTCAAAGGTCAGCCGTTCAGCCAGAAGGAGCCCGAACCGAAACGATCACAACAACAATGAGTGTTTAAGATTTCCTGATCGTGTTGCTGATCAATAATGTCCCGGCCGGTCCCTCTGACCTCGTTCTGCTGCTTTGTCTTTGTCTCATGAGGCTGAAGCGGTGACATCGCTCTCCCATGATGCACTGCGGCTTCTGGATGTATTGACTCTAAATGTAGTTTTTTCTTTTCTTCACATGAAACAGGAAGTCGAGACGTTGAGTTCCTCAACATGAAAAAAGTTCTGAGACCTTTTAGAATATTTTAGCATCAAGCTCAACGATGGCAGAGAATTTAGGGAACATTTTTCTTTTTATGGTATTCAGAAAACCCAAACGAGTCATCGGGTTTAACTTCTCCCAACGAAACTTAAACATTATGAAAAATGAAAGTATACGAGATTATTTTGGTGATCTATAAAAAGAGATTGATAAATAATGAATAATGTTTTATTTGTATATCTTCATCTTTAAGAGGACAAAACTAAATGTTTCTGTTTATTTTTTGGCACCAAATTGAAAAATATAAACAGCAGAATCCGTTTCTGACAATAAGGTCCTAAAGATGTGAACATCAGACCCGACGTCAGTTTAAGCTTCAAGCGCTTCAGACTGAAGCTCCTCAGGCTGACCTCAGCTGTGGGTTCTCTCTGCGCTGCTGGTTGGCGACTGCTCTTGGATCAGCCCGCCGGGTCAACAAAGATGGACCTCCAGCACCAATTTGTTCATTTCCTAAAAGAGGGCTGCGAGTTAAACGAGTCCGACTGTAACGCAAGACCCCCCCCCCCAGCCCCGCCCCCTCCTCACCCCCCAACAATGGAGCTGCCGGGGAACCCAATCTCTGTCGGCCTGATGCTATCTGTCCGTGTTAAATGGGGTGACCAGCAGTCAAAAGACAAAAGAAGCAACAGAAGGACGGGGGGGGGGGGATTCTATCTTCCTCTTCGCTTTCTGCAACACAAAATATTAATCTGAAATTTAATTCCGCTGAAAAATAATAATCCAAATGCAGATACGAAAAGTCCTTAAATGTTTATTCTGAAGCTTCTTCAAGTTTGAGGAGAAACTTCTCATTTCTGATACGCTGTTGCAATGATATTTTGTTGCAATGATAATTTTTTGCGATGATATGTTGTTGCAATGATATTTTGTTGCAATGATACATTTTGCAATGATACATTTTTGCAATGATACATTTTTGCGATACGTTGTTGCGATAAGTTGTTGCAATGATACGTTGTTGCAATGAAACACTGCAATGATATGTTGTTGCGATACGTTGTTGCAATGATATGTTGTTGCAATGATATGTTGTTGCAATGATATGTTGTTGCAATGATACATTGTTGCAATGATATGTTGTTGCAATATGTTGTTGCAATGATATTTTATTGCAATACGTTGTTGCAATGATATGTTGTTGCGATATGTTGTTGCGATATGCTGTTGCAATGAAACGCTGTTGCAATTATATGTTGTTGCGATAACTGGTCTTATCGTGGGCCTATTTAATAATACTTGTAAAGTAGTCCATTCCATTTTATTTCTTGATGAACTTTAAATCCACAAATGGAACCAAAACAACAAAACTCAACAAATAAATATGTTTAGCTATTTGGATGTTTGGATGTTTGGATGTTTGGAGTTTAGTTCTCCTGATGCTGCTGATGTGGTTTTGGTTCTTTCTGACTTGTTTACCGGCTCTATGTTTGACTAGTTCTGACTCGTTAGTTGACTAGTTAGTTGACACATTTAGAAATAGATTGGAAGCTGATAGCAGGTGGTTTTAAAGTAGAAATCCCTCATTTCTACATATGTTGACTCTTCCTGTTCAAGGTCTCCAGAGGCGTTCAATGTCTCGCAGTTACAAACTGGTCGACGTGTGTTTACCAGAACTCATTAAACCGTCGTCATTTTCCGATTGACGTAGTGCATTAACCGGCCGATAGTGAAAGTATACGTACAATGACGACCATAACTCTTCTTCTAGAACGTTGACCTTCTATAAATATCATTGTTCTTATTCGTTGTTCTGATTCGTTGTTGTAATACACTTTTCCGATACGGCGTTGCGATACAGCGTTGCGATACGGCGTTGCGATACGGCGTTGCGATACGGCATTGCGATACTTCGTTGCGATATGAAATTACAAACTGATATTTTTCCATTTTAGAACACATAACTGGTCATATTTAACAATACTTGCTAAATATTCTACTTCATTCCTTTTCTTGATTAACTGTGAATCCGAGAACGAAACCAAAACTGAACAAAAAAAATCTATTTGGCTGTGAACTTGTTTGGTCTCATAAAATGTGTCAAACTTCGGATTAAAACATGAACATGAGTCACAACGAGAGAAGCAGAACACTTCTACTGGCGTTAAATCCTCTGGGGGTCAAACTGGTTCAGGCTTCAGGCGGCTGCACCGATTGGCCCACGGAGAACATGGAGGGTTAAATCCTTGTGGTCAAAGGTCAGCTGACTGAGCCCAGGCTACTTCCTGGAGTGACAGTCATAATGCGTAGAATGGCTATTTAGAGAAAATGTGAATCTTTATTATTTCAGCTTTAAAATGTAAAAGTATGTTTTAATATATCTATTGTAATTTAAATTTAGGAAAATCAGGAAAATAAATCAAATTGATGTCTTGAAACCCGAAATAATTCAGAAAGCCTGACACTAGTAATGATAAATATACTACTATGATATAAGATCTGATATAAGGTTTAATAACCATTGGCCCAGAGCCTCAGACCAGCTCCACATTTACATCAATCATGTGCAGAATCTGATTTAATTGCTCATTTCTATATTTTCTGGCTTTGTTTTCGGGCCTCGTGACAGAATCCAGCGTGAAGACTTTAGTTGTTTGAGTTAATATGAAGAGCTTCTGCTCCATAACTCATCATCAGTGACATGACGACCCCAACGCAGCGAGAGCTGAGCTGGATACAAGCTCAGAAACTTCTAATAAAACAACATACTCTCAAATTTACCATAAACATTGGTAATAAATGATTTCTCCTCAGCCAAATATTCAGAAATATGTAAACAATCAACGGTAAATGAACAAAATATCAAATGTTTGTGCGTGGAAGATAATTCATGTTGTGTTTTAATTATTTATTGTAATTATTAAACAGTCATCAAACACAATATTTTCTATCTTCTCAAACAATTTCAGGACGATGCTCATTCCTTTTGTCCACCAATGAGGGTGAAACAAGATGATACAAGGTTAATAAGACGATAAACATTAAATGTATTTAAAAGCAGCTGCAGGAATCGTTTAAAAAAATAAAAAAATATAGTAAATAATCTTCATTCACACTTAAGTATCATATCCAGTTTTAATGATTAATGTATCAAGTCTTTTTTTTTTTTAAAGAGTAATATTAATTATGAAAAGGAAACAGAAATAAAACATATTTTGGTAAATAAATAATTCTTACAAATATTGGCATTTATATATATTTGTAGTCGTTATCCTGTAAATCTTTTCAGAAGTTATATATATTTTATATATTATATACTTTTATATAATTATACCGCATGCAAAAAAAATTTTGTGTTTAAAAAAAAGAGAAAAACTTCTGATGCGACATGAACGCCACGTGACCACGTGACACCTGGGATCCGAGGGGAGGGGCGTCACGTGATTTCCCTCTAACTTCACTCCGCTTCCATTTAGTTGGGATGTTTTACACAAAGCGGAAATAAAATGTATATATTTTATCCTCTGACAGAATATAAAAGATTTATATATATTATTTATTTATATATTTTTTATATTTCTCTTCTTCTTTACAGCTGCGGATACTTTTTCCTCTTTTATTCTCTATTTATTTAATCATCAGAAAACAGCTGAGACACGAAACGAGTCCCGGTGCGCTCCGGTACCGGAGAGAAATCTCCCGGTTCTCCCCGACGGACCGGAAATGACCTGCCTGTCATAATTCAGATTGAACGGTGTCGTGATTGTGACGGTTGTCGACTGTGGGTCAGCGGTTAGCAGGTCCGTCTTTGAATCAGGGCGTTGGAGGTTCGATCCCCGCCGATGTGTCCTAGACACTTAACCCCGAGTTGCTCCCTGCAGCTGCGTCTACAGCGTATGAATGTAACAGGATTGTAGTCGCTTTGGATAAAAGCCTCAGCTAAATAACACGTAATGTAATGACGCACGAGTTTCATTGGACTGCAGCGTCGCACTGCACCAGTCGACAGACGTTATCATAATTAATATATGAACACACAATATACAATAATAAACCCAAGGGAAGCAAGAGAAGGTTTGGTTGTATTTTTCCATTTATATGTTATTTTCTTTCTATTATGGCAATATAACAAATATATATATATATAATTCCCGTCTGTATTATTTATTATTAATACTAATATAATGTTGTACTTATAAGTTTACAAGCAGCTCCTGTTTCAGTCCCTGCCTTCTTTTTAGGACAATATCAACAATATTAAAAAGCATGAAATAATCTTTAAACTTGGGAAAAATATGTTGAATAAATAATGTCCATATCTAGTTTAGTTAGTTGTTAATAAACATAAACATGTTGTCATAACAATGTTTGTTTAATCACTTCAATAATGAAGTAAAGGAAGAAAGTAAATAAATAAACATTTAAAATGTCAGAATAATAAATGAAACCCCCCCCCCCCCATAAATAGAATGTTAAATAAATATTAATATAATTATAAACTCTGTGTGTGTCTGCGTGTGTGTGTGTGTGTGAGTGAGAGATTAGCGTATTGATATTCATCATCTCAGTTGATCCTGCAGCAGCTGGTTTAAATATGAAGAACATTGCTGTCTTAAATAGTCTTAAATATGTTAAAGTACACACATTAATAATAAGAACAACATCCAATAATGTTATGATTCATAACTGTATTGATTATAGGAGGCGCATGGATTCATGGTATCTGCAGCATCACTGGACGTTTACATCTTTTTTGATGCTGTTATTATTTTCAATAGACGTTTTAACTCTGTATAAGTTTAAATAAAGAAGGATTTAAAACTATGTTCCCCTTATCAACATTACACCACACACCGTAGTTTATTCAGACTCAAAAACTCACTGGAGCACCAAATGTAGATTCATCCGCCACTGAAAATCTTCCCAAAGAAATGCTCCATTTCCTCCTGTTTGTTTGATGAAGCTGCTGTTTTTATTCCTTTTTTAAATTCACCAAACTGTCTTATATTCAACACACAGCTTCTTATTTTATTTTTATTATGAAATTTCTTAAAATTGATCTTTTTTCTATCTATACATATGAATAAACTACCGGAGCTGGAAGCGAGTCGTTGTTTTTAAAGTCACAAAGTTTGATGAGATGAGACTTAAAAGCTTCTGCAGTGGAAACGTACATCGTGTTGGCCCAGAGCCAAGTGGTCTCCAGGTAGTGCGGCGCTGAGACCACCGGACTGAAAGCTGAGCAGATTAAGTTGCATTCTGGGAAGTGTAGGATCAAGTGTCTCTACACTTAAAGTCAGTTTAATCCTTTTTCGTGCAACTTCTGTTACTTTCAGAAGTGATTCATTAAAATCACTTGAGTTTGTTCTGAGGTTTGTTTCCAGGGTCCAAATGTCACTTTCAATGGTACAAATACACACTCTAGTACTACTATTAGTACTTGTACTGCAGTACTCACCGCGAAAATATGGAATGTTGCAGTAAAAGTATGATACCACACATTAAAGATACTCAGCTGCATTGAAGGTACTAATACCACACAATAACAATACTCTGTTACAGTATAAGTACTAATACCACACAATAACAATACTATGTAACAGTACAAGTATACTACACAATAACAATACTCTGTAACAGTATAAGTACTAATACCACACAATAACAATACTCTGTTACAGTATAAGTACTAATACCACACAATAACAATACTCTGTAACAGTATAAGTACTAATATTACCTCAATGTTCTGGTCAATGTTCTGGTCAATATTCTGGTCAATGTTCTGGTTAATGGTCTGGTCAATGTTCTGGTCAATGTTCTGATCAATGTTCTGGTCAATGATCTGATCAATGTTCTGGTCAATGTTCTGATCAATATTCTGGTCAATGTTCTGATCAATGTTGTGGTCAATGATCTGGTCAATGATCTAGTCAATGATCTGATCAACGTTCTGGTCAATGTTCTGGTCAATGTTCTGGTCAATGATCTGGTCAATATTCTGGTCAATGATCTGGTCAATGTTCTGGTCAATGTTCTGGTCAATGATCTGGTCAATGTTCTGGTTAATGTTCTGATCAATGGTCTGGTCAATGTTCTGATCAAAGTTCTGATCAATGTTCTGGTCAATGTTCTGGTCAATATTCTGGTCAATGTTCTGGTCAATGTTCTGGTCAATGTTCTGGTCAATGATCTGGTCAATGTTCTGGTCAATGTTCTGGTCAATATTCTGGTCAATGTTCTGGTCAATGATCTGGTCAATGTTCTGGTCAATGATCTGGTCAATGTTCTGGTCAATGTTCTGGTCAATGTTGCCGGTTAAATCCAAATCCTTCAATGTAAAAAATAACATTAAATTGGCAGAAACATCCGGTGAGATGAAACACAGCAACCAGCAACCCGAAATCCGATCTGTTTGCCCCCAACGGAACAATTAAGTTCTGTTTTCTCTGCTGGTTCTACTGGCGTTGGACCAGCGTCAGTGGTCCGTTAGACCCGCTGCTGCCATGTGACCTCAGAGTGGACCGACAGCTGATCTGAGGCCAGAGAGCGGGATAAAAATACCCAAAGAATAATTAGGATTAATGTATGGTGAGAATATGTGTGTGTGTGTGTGTGTGTGTGTTTGTGTGTGTGTGTGTGTGTGTGTGTGTGTCGAGCCGACTGTCGATCAACGACGATTAACATCGGGAATGTCGACCGCTCCGGTTCTCTTCCTGCTTTAAACACCTAATCTGGATTTGATTGGTCCAGATGAGGCCTGGAGGTCCTTCATCAGTTGGACCGTAGGACGGACACACACACACACACACACACACACACACACACACACACACACACACACACACACACACACACACACACACACACAGAGCAGGAGCTCCGGCTTCACTGAGTTCAGTTAATATTTAATATTTACTTCTAGAACGTCGAAATATAAATATTCTAAGTACAAGTCCTAGAAAACCCACAAACACCAGTTTATAATACAAACATGCACATCTATAAATATTATAACCGCTACAGATGGCGACTTCACAGACATTTAGTTAAATTAAAAATGAGTTTATTTGGTTAATATGTAAGTGGTTTCAGCATTTCTGAATGTGATGCTACACGCGGTATTGTAGCAGAATGTGATATATTGTAGCAGTATATGATATAGTGTACTTGTGGAATGGTAATATTAACAGTGGCATGTGGGATTAACACCGACATGTACACAGTATGTGAAGTAAAGAGTTATCGACAGACATAAAAAGGGACTTTACCATCAAAAGTGAAAGTGTATGTGTTTTGGGTGGGGTAGCTGGTGGGGGGGGGTGGTGGTGGTGGTGTGTGTGTGTGTGTGTGTGTGGGGGGTTCATGTGAACGAGCAAGAAAACACTCGACGGGTCGTGAATAATCGTTTTAATGAGTGTGTAAGAGCAGGCGGCTCGCTGAGGGCCTGTCGGGTTAAACAAACTCACCAAATCCGATTGTCAAAGTGCAAAGTGATGTCGTTTCAATCTGCCCCCCCCCCCCCCCCCATTCTACCTTCCTTACTTACTTGTCTTCACTCGAACCCCGGTTCAGTCCTGCCAATTACAAAGACATAATAATATTTTCTTAAACCTGGTGTGATCTTTGGTTGTGTTGTTTTGAAGCAGCCGGCTGATCTCCTCGCGCTCCGCTGCTCGCCCTCAATGGAGCGGCAGCCTCCCCCCTTCCTCCATCTCCACACAGCGCTGGCTTCTCTTCATAAAGCACACTTCAAACTATAGTTTGATATTGTAAAAATAAACTACGTTTAGTTTCTTACTTTCAAATAAAGTCGATTTTAGTTTGTTGTTTTTTAGGCCCATTTTAGAACTTCTTTTGGACTTAAAACGTTGAATTTAATTATTTCAAACTACACGTTAAGCTACTTCAGCTCAGAAAATGAAGTTTCTAACCTAATAATCCAATTTACTCTTTACTTTTTTACAAAGCTGTTAACCGCTTACGGCTCAGTCCTCGTTCACGGTAGTTAATAGTGTTTTATTTTCAAACCAGGCAGCTCATGTTAGATTAAGGGTTTGACTCACTTTAAGTCTACATGGTCTAATCTCTAAGTGCATCATGAAACATTACATTTATTATTATATTCTGAAACATCGCAGCGGCTTGAAATCGAAACAAGCTTAAAGATAATTTAATTACAACACAACAATGTTAAATGTGAAGATTAGCATCCATGACATTGTTTTTTTATTTCAACAACGGGTCTGACCCCACCAGACGGCCTTCAGTGGACCGTCGATGATCCTCCATCGGGACGTGGTTTCTGCAGAATTTCAGCTACAGCTGGCCAGTTGTTCTCTGATTGGCTGTTCTCAAGTGGAACGAGTAATAACAATCATTAGTTCGTCATGAAAGCCAGATTTTAAAGATGGGTGGAAACATTTCCCTTCTCCCTCAACTGACATGTAACCTAACATTTGACACTACTAATCTGTTGGCTAACATGTAACCAAACAGTTCTAAATGCTAACATGTTAGTTAACATGTAACCAAACATTTTTAGCTGCTTACATGTTAGTTAACATTTAACTGAATAGTTTTAACTTCCAACATTTTCGTTGACATGTAACCAAACAGTTTTATCTTCTAAGATGTTAGCTAACACAGAGCTACCAACTCTCACGGTTTCGCTGTGTGACACACGCTTTTGCATGTTTTCACGCTCTCACGCCACACAACCAATATCTCACGGCAAAAGAAATTCTGATTTTGGGCCGAGGCGCGTTGGTTTCTTTTCAAACTCCGCGACGATAGATGGCGCTAAGGAGCGTATCTGTAAACCTATTCGCTGCATAGACATCCTATTTACCCCAGAGTCCCGGAGTCAGCAACAGAAGAAGATTTTCAAACAGACACAACGAGCAGAGACTGCGGTGTGTTAGTGCAGGGCTCTGAAGTGTCACGCATTGAGCGTGACAGTCACGCATTTCGGTCTTACGTCACGCACTCCCGCCACACATCGTATTTCTCACGCTGAAAAACTCTCGGCTATTTAATGTTTTAATGTGCCGCAGCGCGCAAACATGAGCTGTATGGAGGACTCAAAATGACTTAAGTATAAATAAATAAATAAATGCATGAATAAATATAGGAATAAAAAAATAAATGTTTAAATAAATGTATAAATAAATAAATAAATGCTTAAATAAATAAATGTATAAATAAATAAATAAATGCTTAAATAAATGTATAAATAAATACAGGAATGAATAAATATAAGTTATAAATCAACAGGACATCATTAAATAAATATATTTCTGCATTTCTGTATTTCTTCATTTATTTATTTATCTATTTATGTGTCCACACGTATTTCTTCATTTATTTATGTGTGACATTTACGTGTCCGTATATTCAAATGAGCTGGGGCGGTCCGAACCTCTGTCTAAAGCATGATTGGTCACAGGAGTGTGATGCACCTGGTGTGTTGTGCTCTACTACTTCTGCCTGGCACATGAAGCTGAAGTTGACTCGCTCAGCTCACCGTTAGCAGAAGTTAGCCTAGACAGCTTTTTGACTTCAGCCCTTTATCAATTCCAAGTGCACTGAGTACAGACTCGTGTTCTTTTGGAGTCTGGTCTTGTGAGTCTGGTCTTGGGAGTCTGGTCTTGGGAGTCCGGACTCTCGAGGACGCAGGACGGTCTTTCTGGTCTTGTGACGTCACCACATCAACTGTTCTTGCGCATGAATTTACTCCAATTATTCACTGTAAAATACTTTACAGTGGAGTAGAATGTGTTGCGGTGTTCACTGTTGTTTGGCGTAGGCTACGAATAAACGGTAATAAATATACAACGTCTCGTAGCTTTCCTGACCCAGGGTCGCTACAATATGAAGTTATGAATCTTAACCCTCAGTCAAATTGACGCAACGTTATCTTTTAGTAAATAATAAATTCGTTGTGCTCTTTAGATCCTCCAAAACCTAATTATATCTCATGTTTAGCCGCTACGGAGACGTCAGAGCCAGAGGAGCATTTCAAAAAGTCCTGCCGAGATCAGGCTGCTCTCGGCGGCCCGGAGCTCAGAGGTCCCGCGAGCAGAACCTCAAATCTCCGTCGCATATCCTTATTAGGCTGAATCTTGATAAACCGACCACAGATTTGATGCTTAAACTACTAACTTCTCGGCTGAAAACATCCTTAAATTACATTCCTTGACTCAACAACAGTAGTATTTAGAATGTACAGACAAGAATGCATAATAAACACTGTTCGTATACAGGTCCAAGTGCTAGGGATCGATTGCTTCTGTCTTGCTCTCCGACGTGACCAATCCTGTTCAACAATGAGGTTCGGACCGCCCAGCTCATTTGAATATACGGACACGTAAATGTCACACATAAATAAATACGTGTGGACACATAAATAGAGATATAAATAAATGAAGAAATACAGAAATGTAGAAATACATTTATTTAATGATGTCCTGTTGAGTTATAACTTATATTTATTAATTTCTGTATTTATTTCTGTATCTATACATTTATTCTTGTATTTATTTATTTATACATTTATTTAAGCATTTATTTATTTATTCCTGTATTTATTTATACATTTATTTAAGCATTTATTTATTCTTGTATTTATTCATGCATTTATTTATTTATACTTAAGTCATTTAAAGTCCTCCATAGAGCTGGCCGCGCTGCCCTCACCATGGGGGAATCAAGCGCTCCCCTGGAGTTCTGCTGTGAGGTGCCACTTATCACCCAATCAAAAAGAAGAAATGGGCTACACAATAGCCAATCAGAAAAAAACGTATCTGTTGTATCTGGGTATGATTGAATCCAGCAACTAATGAAAATAAAGCATCCTGGATAGATATGTCACTCTTGCCTGTCTTCAAAACTTAAGAGCCCTGTTAATGACATGTGGTTCAATTAAGTACTCACTCTCTTAAACTTTAAATATTGAAATAATGTGTTGTGTTTGTGCGTGTGATTTTGTGTGGTGATGTAAACTCAGCTGTCATAAGGAGCAGCAGGAGAGCACCGTGTTAACCTCTTGGTATCCTGCATGCTCAACACATCAGAGCATTGTTTGTTAAGGCTGCCCACATAGCATTTATCACTTTATTTGCAGGCCTAGGAAAAGGACCCTCTCAAAATTTTTCCAAACAGCTCTTTGAACAGGTAAGATGTATTATAAAGAATTTAACATAAAGACAGGACATTTGTGCAATAGAATTAGGCATGTTTTTGTAAATGAGAGTAGAGTTACTAAAAAACATTTAAATTCTTTAAGGTAGCAAGATGTCTCGTAAAAGACCTTTGCCAGGCCAGAATGCAGGGTACAACATGGGGACAACATGGGTACAACATGGGTACAACATGGGGACAACATGGGTACAACATGGGTACAACATGGGGACAACATGGGACAACATGGGTACAACATGGGGACAACATGGGTACAACATGGGGACAACATGGGTACAACATGGGTACAACATGGGTACAACATGGGGACAACATGGGGACAACATGGGTACAACATGGGTACAACATGGGTACAACATGGGGACAACATGTGACAACATGGGTACAACATGGGGACAACATGTGTACAACATGGGTACAACATGGGGCAACATGGGGACAACATGGGGCAACATGGGGACAACATGGGTACAACATGGGGACAACATGGGTACAACATGGGTACAACATGGGGTACAACATGGGGACAACATGGGTACAACATGGGTACAACATGGGTACAATATGGGTACAACATGGGTACAACACGGGGACAACATGGGACATCATGGGTACAACATGGGTACAACATGGGTACAACATGGGTACAACATGGGACATCATGGGTACAACATGGGTACAACATGGGTACAACATGGGGACAACATGGGTACAACATGGGTACAACATGGGTACAACATGGGTACAACATGGTGACAACATGGGGACACCATGGGGACAACATGGTACAACATGGGGACAACATGGGTACAACATGGGGACAACATGGGGACAACATGGGGACAACATGGGGACAACATGGGTACAACATGGGGACAACATGGGTACAACATGGGTACAACATGGGGACAACATGGGTACAACATGGGTACAACATGGGGACAACATGGGTACAACATGGGACAACATGGGGACAACATGGGGACAACATGGGGACAACATGGGTACAACATGGGGACAACATGGGTACAACATGGGGACAACATGGGGACAACATGGGGACAACGCCACATTAATTCAAATTTCCTGATATTTGAGCCAACGTGTGTGGCTGCGTGCGCTGCAACATTTTGGTCACCCCCGACAAAATTTCACTCCAAGGTTTTTTGAAAAGTTGGCAGCTCTGGCTAACATGTTACCGAACCGTTTTAGCTGCTAACTTGTAAGCTAACATGTTACCGGACCGTTTTAGCTGCTAACTTGTTAGCTAACATGTTACCAGACCGTTTTAGCTGCTAACTTGTTAGCTAACATGTAACCTAACAGTTTTAGCTGCTAACATGTTAGCTAACATGTAACTGAACAGTTTTAGGTGCTAACATGTTAGCTAACATGTAACCGAATATTTTTAACTGCTAACCTGTTAGCTATTTTAACATAAAACCAAAACGTTTAAACAACATTAACACAACTGTTTTAGCTTGTTACACATTATCTAACATTAAACTGTATATATATTAGCCGCCAATATTTACTCCTGTTTTTATCTGCTAACCACGCACTACGGTGACCAGATGTGCCGGATTGTCCAATAATCCCGGTGCCATTACCGTGGAGCCCGAACACGTCAGTTTAAACTGTCATCCACCAAACTGACGACAAATGTGTGCTTGTGCATGACTGTGCGGTACACTGCAGGGTCCTGGTCTGGGGGGTTAGGGGGGAGTAAATATGGTCCAAGTGAAACGGGGGCCGACGCTTCAGTAATCTGACCAAAGAATCAACACCAGATTAGCATCAAGAGAGTTTTCAAACAGAATCAGAAGCAAAGCCGTCGATGTGACACAGAAACCAACAGCAAATATAATGAGGTGTAATATAAATCTGTCAGCACACACCAGCAGCCTCTGCCTGCTTACTGGCTGACTAAGTGACTGTGTGTGTGTGTGTGTGTGTGTGTGTGTGTGTGTGTGTTGTCGTCCTGTTTGCCGACTCTCCGGCTAAACAAGGCCTGGTGTTTTGAAGTGTGTATTCTTACCTAAGCCGGGTTTAATATGTATCCTGTGACCAATATGGCGGAGTACACACACACAAACGCACACGCACACGCACACACACACACACACACACACACACACACACACACACACACACACACATACACACACTGTTGATCCCCAAAAAGTATTTGTAGCACAATCATATGGATTTATTGTATGCTTTAAAACGTTATTGTAAAAGTGTTTCACATTTTACATATGAAAACATGAATTTCACATATGCCTTTGTGCAGTTGTAGCAAATTAGTTTCTGAATATAAAATGTGGGATTCATGGTTATTAATGTTGTTACAATCACGCAAATAAATCTATCAAATATAAAAATATGTGCTGTCCTTTAAAACACAATTGTTGGACGGACAGATATGTTTTAACTTGTCAGGTCGGTATATCTGCCTGTTGTTTTATCTATTTAAAGATATCCTATTCTATCGGACACATATTTAATAATCACAAAGTGAAAGTGACACGTTTAGCTAAGGTTCTCCTCTGCACCGAGCTGATGACGTGGCTCTGGAGGAGAGGAAGCAGCAGGTGAGACACGTGGAGCTCCATCATCAGCGCCACAACAGTTCATTAAAGGGCCGTTTGGCTGGATTTGTGTCCTCCGGTCCGGCTCCCCGAGGCCCGGCTCCCGAGGCCCGGCTCCCCGAGGTCCGGCTCCCCGAGGCCCACAGCGAAGGGGCCAAGAGAAGCCAGTGGTGGCCTCCCGTCGCACGGTGCCCCCCGTAACGGAGTGTAATTACGCCGGTGTGGCAGCAGCGTGAATAGAAGCGGCCACCGTAGATAACACGTGTGCCCTGTCACCTTCTGCAGCTATAAATATAGATCTGGTCATTAAAACTTAAATACTCCCTGTAGAACATTTATTCTTTTTCCATTTGATATATTTTTCTCTCTAGAAAATGAAAAACTATTTATAATTCTTATGTCTGGATGTTGTGTCTGAACATTAGCAGCTGCAGCTTTATTCAGCACAGTTGGCTTTAAATAAATAATACATGTGTTACTTATTTATTAATTACTTTTATTATATGTCTCTATATATATTAGGGCTGTCAATCGATAAAAAGAAATTAACTAATTAATCGCACATTTTGAAATTCATTAATCGAGATTAATCGCGATTAAAAGTTTTTTTTTCTTCTAAAGACTAAATCTTCTAAATGAACGAGTAATCCCTTCATACAGCGTGTATTTTAGACACTTGTTGAATTGTATTCTTTTTTAAAGACAAAACTTCACACAGAGCTGTGTTTTCAAAAAGTGCCAGCGAGGTATTTAATATCGTGGATGATAAATTGTTTCTTCAGTGAAACATCCAGATTAGTAAAAAAAGGTGTATTTGAGACCCCATTGGTCCTGTCATCTTTCACACTGAACAGCAGAACCAGTGGCCTTGGGAAACTGACAAATATGTCACGTTAACCCTCTGGAGTCTGGGGGCATTTTCTCGATTTTACAAAAAAATTTAAATTCACCTTTTAAAGGCTTTTGCATGTGACACATCCCAGTGTTTTCCCCACCATTCTATCAGGGTGAGGCCCCGCCCCCCTGTAATGTTCTCTATCGCGCCAGATTACAGCAGAAGTAATGTAAGGTTATTTCCTTAAAGACGTCTTTGTTCTTTTATTAAACTAAACGTCTGTTGTTGATCGTCTCTACAGCAGCATGTCATTCTGTCTCGACGTGTCGGTCACTCTTCTCGGCTCTCCGTCTCGCGCGCCGCAGAGCTCCATGCCGGCGTGTCTGCGCGCGCATCGAGCGGAGCAACAAAAAAAAGAGTCCCCTGCACCTTCCGACCCGCGTCACCGACACGTCGCCCTCTGTTTCTCTGTGAATATCGAGGAGCAGACGGGAGGAAGGAGGCGGACAGCCGCGGTTTGACACTCAGAGGAGTGCAAAAACTTCAACGACACCGGAAATAAACAAAGTTGCGTTAATTGCGTTAAAATATTTTAGAGCGTTAATCGCGGCCAAATTAATCGCATAGATTAACGCGTTAACGCTGACAGCCATAATATATATACAGGACTGTCTCAGAAAATTAGAATATTGTGATAAAGTTCTTTATTTTCTGTAATGCAATTAAAAAAACAAAAATGTCATGCATTCTGGATTCATTACAAATCAACTGAAATATTGCAAGCCTTTTATTCTTTTAATATTGCTGATTATGGCTTACAGCTTAAGAAAACTCAAATATCCTATCTCTAAATATTAGAATATCATGAAAAAGTATACTAGTAGGGTATTAAACAAATCACTTGAATCGTCTAATTAACTCGAAACACCTGGAAACACATTTTCAAATGTTTGATTTTGTTTTGCTGTTAGAAATCTTTTTTTTTACTTGGTCTGAGGAAATATTCAAATTTTATGAGATAGGATTTTAGAGTTTTCTTAAGCTGTAAACCATAATCAGCAATATTAAAAGAATAAAAGGCTTGCAATATTTCAGTTGATTTGTAATGAATCCAGAATGCATGACATTTTTGTTTTTTTAATTGCATTACAGAAAATAAAGAACTTTATCACAATATTCTAATTTTCTGAGACAGTCCTGTATATATATATATATATATATATTAAAATTGGTGAAAGATATACAATTATATTCCTATATATATATAATTGTTTATCTGACACCAATCTATATATATGTATACTGTATATATTGGTGAAAGATATATATATATATATATAAATAATTGTATATCTTGTATTTCTTTCAACAATTTATACATATATATCTTTCACTAATATATATATATATATAAATATATTTATATATATATTGGTGAAAGATATATATATATATAAATAAATTGTTGCAAGAAATACAAGATATACAATTATTTATATATGTATATATATGTATAATGTGGTGACAGATATATAATTCTATTCATATATATAATTGTATATCTGTCACAAATTTATATATATATATTGGTGAAAGATATATATACTGTATATATAAATTGTTGAAAGCAATACAAGATATACAATTATTTATATATATATATGTATAATGTGGTGACAGATATATAATTCTATTCATATATATAATTGTATATTTGTCACAAATTTATATATATATACACACATGTTGTCTACGGATTTATATCTATATTATTATTATTATGTTATAATACTTATTTTTAGCTATAAATAATGATAAACCTTCTTTTCTTCAATATTTCTATTATATTTCTTTCAAAACGAATATTATTATATTATATTACCGTGTACAAAAATTTACTAAAATAATCTGTGTAGTTTCCTCTTGAATATTTTGTTCAGTATTTCTGTAATCGTGTGTAAATGCTCAGAAAAAACATTTCCCTTTTCATTTCACCGCTTCTAATTTGCCGTATGACGACTCTATTTAAAAGCACGAGACCTGCAGCTCCACACGCGTGTTGTGTTGGATGTGAATATGTAATAGTACGTAAACGTCGGTCGTCTGAATTTCTTCATTCAAACACCACAAAAAACAAATCATTTTTTCTTTTATCTGCTCATGCTGTTAGCGATTCCTCCGCCAGCCTTTGTCTGCAGTCTTTTCCCATTTTCTGCCTCTCTGTGGGGGAGGAGGGGGAGGATGGAGCTGGAGGAGGGTGATGGGTGATGGGTGGTGGTTTGTTGCCCCTCAATATGTTGTGATGGAAGACTCTGGTTCTCCAGAAGGACCGTCCGCCTGGCCAGACAGGGACCGCCATTGATCTGTTTGGCATCGGGCGTCTCCACAGCGCAGAGAGTCAGGCAGCTGATGACACACATGCACACACACACACACACACACACACACACACACACACACACACACACACACACACACACACACACACACATACACACACGCGTGATGCCCACATTTAATGTTCTGCTGCGTGTGGGTGACGGTGAGTTCTGATGTATGAAAACATGTAGGGATGAAGTGGTGTTTCCTTTCCTTTGAGGAGGATCCCATGCATCCTTTACACTTAAAGTGAAAGCGAGGAACCTTTATTATCTGGTGCTGAACCGGTCTCGGTGTAGTCCTGGTCCTCTATAGACCTCCATTAGTGAACAGAGAGAGACATCGGAGAGAAGGTGGTCTGGTTCTAGAGACCTTCTTCAGGTCGGACTCCATGCAGAGACCGGTCCACTGTGGACGGACCCAGATCCAGCAGAGACCGGTCCACTGTGGACGGACCCAGATCCAGCAGAGACCAGTCCACCGTGGACCGACTACCAGGATCCTGTTGACCCAGAAGGGGGTCTGAGGTAAGCTGCTGTTTCCTTGAAGCTACTATAAAATAGTTTTTTAAGTTCCCTTTAAGGCTCTTAGCTCCAGCTGGTGAACAGTTAAGCAGTGAACATGTCGAGGGCTTTTATTCTGAAAGGTAAAAAATGTGAAGGCGTGAATGCCATATGACTCTCTGTTAAAGACCTGTCAATCACCTGTTAGCCCCGCCCCTAAAGCAACCCCTGCTTTATGGTCTCTGTGACTCTAAATGACCTTAAGGTACTAAATGATGACATCATGCTGTATAGAAGAAGACTTGGAACTAGAGACTGAGACATAAACTCATGTTTACAACGTTTACTGAGGGAATACATCAAGAGAGAAGTAGAATCACTATATAGACTTATATACAACCAGAGGAGTCGCCCCCTGGTGGTCAGGAGAGAGAATGCAGCTTTAACACATGAAACATAGACTTCTATACAACCAGAGGAGTCGCCCCCTGGTGGTCAGGAGAAGGAATGCAGCTTTAACACATGAAGCATAGACTTCTATACAACCAGAGGAGTCGCCGCCTGGTATAAAACTGTCCTCAGCGGGGGACCAGATATTCCCCCAGCTCTCTGGTGTTGGTGTGATGCTCTGTGAATAGAGGATGTTGTATTGTATAGAGTCTCTCTGGTGTTGGTGTGATGCTCGGTGAAAAGAGGATGTTGTGTTGTATAGAGTCTCTCTGGTGTTGGTGTGATGCTCGGTGAATAGAGGATGTTGTGTTGTATAGAGTCTCTCTGGTGTTGGTGTGATGCTCGGTGAAAAGAGGATGTTGTGTTGTATAGAGTCTCTCTGGTGTTGGTGTGATGCTCGGTGAATAGAGGATGTTGTGTTGTATAGAGTCTCTCTGGTGTTGGTGTGATGCTCTGTGAATAGAGGATGTTGTGTTGTATAGAGTCTCTCTGGTGTTGGTGTGATGCTCTGTGAATAGAGGATGTTGTGTTGTATAGAGTCTCTCTGGTGTTGGTGTGATGCTCTGTGAATAGAGGATGTTGTGTTGTATAGAGTCTCTCTGGTGTTGGTGTGATGCTCTGTGAATAGAGGATGTTGTGTTGTATAGAGTCTCTCTGGTGTTGGTGTGATGCTCGGTGAATAGAGGATGTTGTGTTGTATAGAGTCTCTCTGGTGTTGGTGTGATGCTCTGTGAATAGAGGATGTTGTGTTGTATAGAGTCTCTCTGGTGTTGGTGTGATGCTCTGTGAATAGAGGATGTTGTGTTGTATAGAGTCTCTCTGGTGTTGGTGTGATGCTCTGTGAATAGAGGATGTTGTGTTGTATAGAGTCTCTCTGGTGTTGGTGTGATGCTCTGTGAATAGAGGATGTTGTGTTGTATAGAGTCTCTCTGGTGTTGGTGTGATGCTCGGTGAAGCTAGAGGATGTTGTGTTCTCTCTCTGGTTCTCAGGAGCTCAAACACTCTCCGGTGTGTTTCGAACAGACCTGCAGCGATGATGGTTGTAATTTCAGTTTAATGAGTCCTGATTGCTGCAAAACGTCTCAGTCTTCAGCGTTGAGAACGTTTTCTGGGCAAATCAAAATCAGAATGTTATTTCGAAGGAGGAAAAATATCATTTTATTGTTCTGTGTATTTCTGTGTTGTGTTAAATTGTTTCCGCTCCAGTTGAAAGTGCCCCATGTTCAACACAGAAATGTCAAAGGAAAGAAATTCAAAGAAAAAGAACTATCCAGATGGATCCGCCTCCGGAGGTCACCTGGAGAGTTCTAGAGTTCATCTGCACAACATTTTATGATGCAACAAATATAGCCAACAATAAAAATCCGACAGTCGGTGTGCTTATACATATTAAATGAATAATACTTTGTCTGGTTAGTCTGGTCTGATCTGGTTAGTCTGGTCTGGTTAGTCTGGTCTGGTTAGTCTGGTCTGGTTACTCTGGTCTGGTTAGTCTTGTCTGGTTACTCTGGTCTGGTTAGTCTGATCTGGTTAGTCTGGTCTGGTTACTCTGGTCTGGTTAGTCTTGTCTGGTTACTCTGGTCTGGTTATTCTGGTCTGGTTAGTCTTGTCTGGTTACTCCGGTCTGGTTAGTCTGGTCTGGTTAGTCTGGTCTGGTTACTTCGGTCTGGTTAGTCTGATCTGGTTAGTCTGGTCTGGTTACTCTGGTCTGGTTACTCTGGTCTGGTTAGTCTGGTTACTCTGGTCTGGTTAGTCTTGTCTGGTTAGTCTTGTCTGGTTACTCTGGTCTGGTTAGTCTGGTCTGGTTCAGACCTCCAGCCCTGCCAGTTGGAGGTCTGCTCCGCCGCAGACGGCCGTGCTCCACCTCCCTGAGCCGCCCACCTGGCTCCGCCTGCAGGAGGCCCGGCGTTACCAACCATTAAGCTATCAAAAGCTTTTGTTTTGAAAATATTTCCGTGGGCCTTTTTCCCCCTAATTGCCTGTCAAAATCGACTTAGCCGCCGCCGGCGCTCAGAAAGGAGAGCCGCCGCCGCGCACGCCGTTCATTAATTCATCGCGGCTTTATTCAGACTGGATTTGGATTTCACAACCTACGGATAAAATCCGGCAACATGTTCACGTGAGCGCCGAGCGATGTGAACAAATCACACGACACGGTGGATTATTTCATAATTTATTTTACTCTGCAGTCAATCAGCTGCAACGCGGCTGCTGGGGAGTAAAAGGAAAACAGCTCCTCGGAGCTGCTTCCACAAGTGGTTTCATTTCTCGGTCGTTCTTATTTTTGTGACACCGTCACGTTGTCATAATAATGATAATAATGATGTTAACTGGCATGTAAAAAGCGTGTTGTGCTGAATTAAAAAGGCTTTTTTCTCACACACCCCATGAAGCTTCATCTGCAGCATGATGTCATGTCTCAGTCACATTTTTATCTTTTTGGTGAACTCAAAAAACCATAATACAACATTTGGTTTTAGACATTTATTTACATGTATCTAGCATTCTATTCATATATTTCACTGCTTTTGTGAGCCTAGGACCTTTGGTTAACCAATTTCAAACACCAAAACAGTTCTTCCACATGAGTAAAGGTGTGTTTTCACAAGAGATATGAAGAATAAAAAAATATCTAACATCAATTTTCAGCTTTAGGGCCATATTTTCTCTTTCCACTTGTGCCTGAGGACAGTTGTGCCTCATTATATAGAGAGCTGAGATTGTGCTGCAATTTTGGATGTAAAACACATGAGTATGTGTCATATGCAAAGTGCCTTTAAAAGGTGAATTTAAGAAATTGTGTAAAATCGAGAAAATGACCCCAGACTCCAGAGGGTTAAATAAAACCATCAGAAGACACACAGAGCAGCTATTCTGCTCTTGCTTATTTAAGTTAGCTTAGCAGATAGCTAACAGCGGATCCATAAAACGAAGACTCAGGAATCCGGAGTTGAATTTAGGGTCTTTAGTATAAATCTTTGAAATTGTAAAACTGTGGAGACATAACATGACATTCACAAACTAGAATTAGCTAATTTTAAGGAAGTTTCATTCCTGTATTGAATGTCTTATTTAGCGTGATGATCATTGTGTGTTTCATATTTTACAGGACGTTCAATGAAGATGGAAAATACAACAACTAACACTGCAGCTGCAAAAGTTTTCCCTTGTTCAGTAACTGATGCAAGAATAAAGATATCACGCTATCAGCCATAAGGTAGCAGGTAATGCTAAGTAGCTATGACATTAAGTCGCTGTATCGAGAGTGGATGATAAACAGCGAAGCTAAAGTATCTGAAGCAGATAAACAATTTTAAATGGCTCAAATAAAATGGTGCATCAAGTCAGACTCTCAAGACACTACAGCTCTAAGTAGCTTAGGAATATTAGTACGTAAAGTAAGCTACAGCTGAAATAGCTAAAGACAGTAAACAAAATGAGCTAAAGATTGTTTGGTTAAAGCCAAGTAAATAAAGGTTATTACGTGGTTACAATGTTAAAGCTACAATATATAGCTACAAAAGGTGTTCGAGTCGTTAAAGCTATTAGTTAGCTAAATAGTATGTAACCTGGGAGGCCAGTTAATAAGCTATATCAGCTAGATGATATTAGGTCGTTTAAGCTAGCTAAACCTAAAGTCACAACATTATATTATTCAGCTAAGTAACTCCATTATATTATTCAGCTTAAGCTAAACTAACTAATTGATATTATTCAGCTAAAGCTAAAGCAACTAAATGATATTATTTAGCTAAAGCTAAAGTAACTAAATTATATTGTTCAGCTAAGTAACTCCATTATATTATTCAGCTAAAGCTAAAGTAACTAAATTATATTATTCATCTAAAGCTAAAGTAACTAAATTATATTATTCAGCTAAAGTTAAAGTAACTAAATTATATTATTCAGCTAAACCTAAAGTAACTTAATGATATTATTCAGCTAAAGCTAAAGTAACTAAATTATATTATTCATCTAAAGCTAAAGTAACTAAATTATATTATTCAGCTAAAGCTAAAGTAACTAAATTATATTATTCATCTAAAGCTAAAGTAACTAAATTATATCATTCAGCTAAAGCTAAAGTAACTAAATGATATTGTGCAGCCAAAGTTGAAGTAGCTAACGAATTTAAGGAAGCTAACATTTTTGTGGCTAATGAAGCTGAAGTAGCTTGAGGTCAATAATGTTATTTATTGTTATTATACAACAGGGTTGTGCAACAAATGCAGTTTTGTCATCTTATTTCATGAGTAGCTGGAGCTCCAGAGAGCTAGCTTAGCTACTTGTTAGCCAAACGAGCTAAAGGAGCTACACGTTAGCGCTAGGCCTTCCAGTGTGAAGAAGCAGCAGCAGTTATTCTCCAGCTTTCCGCTCCAGTTCACCGGAGCTGAAAGAGGAGGCCGCTCGCCGTCGACCTATCAGTGTCACTCTGCCCGGAGCGGCGCTCTTCATCCGGCCGGCGCTCTGACATACTGGGACCGGCGCCCGCGCTGGAGGACATGCTGGTTTTAGCAGCTGGAAGACGTCCTGACAAGTACGCGAAGCCGCCGAGGTGACGGGTTGTCAGACGGTGAGTTGTTTTCAGGGGAAAAGGAGCCGGCGGTTATTTGTTGTCGAACCAGCTTTTAGAATAGTTCACTTAATATTCAAATAATGTCAGTGAAACATCTTTAATCGTCCAAATGTGTGAACGCATACAAGGATTTAGAGTTTTGTTGTTGTATGGAAAGCTGGATAAATAGAACAAAATAATAACATTAAATCTAAATGTCAGAAGAAATCTGTAACGATATGTAGATAGAGCATGTATTCATGTATTCATGTACACACTGAATGGATGTACATATACTGGATGTCTATATTCAGCATATTGACATTATTATACATGTGCATTGAATATTATGCTTTAAAAACTTAAACTATAATCAATATCAGCGGATGTTTTGTTTTTACAGGATTTTTCAGTTTCTGAGACACAACGCCACAGGACAAACAGTATATAACATAAAGAAGAGATTTTTACAAGACGGTGTTAATATAAATTTGTCTTTCTAGAGAAGGAAACGTAACAGAGATTATTTTCTCATCTCAGAGCCAATAAGACGAACAACGCCAATATGACCTGAAACAAAACCGCAGGGGGTGATGGGTAATCCTGTGAAATAAACGAAGGGCCCGTCCTCACGTTTGTTTATTTATTTATCTCACAGATAAACACGTTTTAAACTAAGTAACCGACGGAGGAGGCAGCAGCTTTTTTGTGAATGGAGAGAAAGAGGAGAACATATTCTAAATATAGCGTTCACTCGAATCTTCTTTGTATCTTAAACTCCATCTGCTGCCGTGACACAGCAACTGTGTGTGAGCAGCTCACACACACACACACACACACACACACACACACCTTTAAATCCACCTCCCCGTTATCAGAGTCACATTATAAGATTGATTCTCAGATTTCTGTATCAGCGGGGAGCGGGCTGCAACATGCCTGAACAGAAATGTCATTTGTTAAACACTTCAGCGAACGTGTCATGTAACACACACACACACACACACAGACACACGCACACACACACACACACACACGCACACACACACACACACACAAACACACACACACACATGCACACGTACAAACACACGCACCTGCAGCCCGGGTTTCAGAGCTGTGCAGATCTGTGATTGGAAATGAGGCGACTAATTATCCAAACCTGCTCTACCGCTTACTTACAGTTCAGATTGACTCCCCCCCCCGACCCCCCCTGACTTCCCCCTGACCCCCCCTCCGCTCCCTGTGCGGTGGACTGGATTACCTTCGGTGTCGGAGCAGAAACCCGGCGTCATGTCAGGGATTAACTCCGGGAACAAACACTCTGAAGCCATCGAGGGAGAACACGGAGAAAGAGGTGTGGCGCTTTATTTTGGTAGTGTGCATGTTGAGTGGAACACATAAAACAAACAAGTTTCACTTCTTATTTGAAGTATTTATGCATCAAAATCCTTTTTTATTTGTAAATTATTACAAATTATATTATCTTTCCTATACCCTATGTTGTATTATATTACTGGGACCTTTGAGAGTAAAACATAGTTAGTAAGTTTTATTCCATATTTTTTTGTATTTATAAATCAAAATCTCTCAAGAACTTTTCAATTAATTTGGGTTAAACACCAAGCGACAGGAGATAATGGTGAAGTTTAGTGCTGTTAGAATGTTGTTATACCTTTAAAACAAACTACCTTTTGTTCACCGTGCGACACGGCAACAGAAGTGACTTCTATTTTCCAGACTTGTTGGGTTTAGTTTAAGTTAGATGAAGTTTACGTGTTTCTTAAAGACGCTCTCTCTGGTTCCCTCACAGGGTCCTGGTGTCCCAGTCTGTCCTCCCAGTCTGTCCTCCCAGTCGGTCCTCCCAGTCTGTCCTCCCAGTTCACTGTCGAGGCCTTCAAACTCAGCTAAGACCTGGAAAGACATTTCAAAGACAATGTGTTTTTCCCCCGCCAAAAAACGATTTAAAACGTGGTTTTAGTCTTTCGTTTTTCTTTTTTTTTGGTCCACATGAATAAAAAAATATATGAAATAATGCAGTAGGAACGACCACAGCAGCATTTAATACAACTATACAAATGAATTTCAAAGGAATCGGCTCAGTCGGCATCGTCTCTGATGCGACAATCATTCTTATTCGATATTTACGCTTCTAGCTCAATGCTAACAGCCGCTACTTTGGTCCAGCCTGAGATATCTCAACTACTCTTGGATAGATTGTCACCAAATTTGGTGCATGCAACCAATCATGGGTTTCACAGGATGAATCCTTGGCACTTTGGTGATATTCCGGCTTTTCCTCTTGCGCCATCGGCAGGTTGAACTTGTATGTTTTTTAGTGACGTATCGCATCAGCAGCCGTCGGCTGTATCGTGGTTCATCATTCACGTTCCCAGAAGGATCGATAACCGCCATGAACATTCGAATGTGTCCAACAACCTGCAGAACTAAAGACATTCTGTCATGGTCTGTTTCCCAACTGGGGGTTACTAAGGTTATATAATCTAAATCAGATGGGTTTTGTGTTTACTGCTAATTAACACATGTTAGGATGTTAGCACCGCTCTGCTGTTGACTTTTAAAGAGACAGTGCATCCAGAATACATATTTCTCTCTTACCTGTGGTGCATTTAATGAATCTAGATTGTTTTACAGTTGCATGTCTAGGAACTATAAAATGTGTCATCATGGTTTCTGGAGAGAGACGTTACTGTTGAGTTTATTAAATATATTAAAGAGAAGACACATGCACACTTATAAACAATGTAGACTGATGAAGAGAACTATCTGATTTGTGGTCATCTTGTTATTCATTTGTAAAATAAAATAAACTCCTCCTCCTCCTCCACCTTCCTCCTCCTCGCTTGTCTGTCAGCCGATGGAGAGGCGACAGCAAGTCTCCACGCCGTAAACCGATCCGCCTCGGAGAGAACGCGAGGCAGAGCGGGAGAGGATTCCTGATATGGATCTACCTCAGAAACCCAGCCAAACAAAGCCTCACCTGTTTTCAGCGCCCTGCCTTGTTCCTCCTCCTCCTCCTCCTCCTCCTCCTCCTCCTCCACCGCTGCACAGCCAGACTCCGAAATCCACTTTCTCAGTTTGTGCATGTCCTCCTCTGGTTTTGGATCGTGGACGCTTTGAGACACAGAAATACCTGTTTAGTAGTTGTCGATCCTTCTCTCCAAATACCTACACCCACCTTCCCCTCCTCCACCTCCTCCACTGGTCTCACCGGAACAGAAAATTATCCTTTCTACCCTCCTCCCTCCTCCATTTTGGGTGTCCCAAATCAGGGCCCCCGGGGCAGATCCCAGACATAAAAGTTAGCATTGAGGAGCCGAGTGTCCGATATCAGTTAATGTGAGATACAACTAATTAGTCCATTATCGGACCCCGCTCTCACTGGCTCATAAATTGGAGCCACTCAAAGGTCGTTTATTATTTATCAGAGTGGGTGAGGCAGGGGGGAGGAGAGGGGGGGGGAGGAGGGGGGCTAGTGCTCAGGTTTGCTTGTTCAACATATCAAGATTAGTTTCAACTCCTGTTGGATGACTGCAGCCTGCAAGCAACACACACACACACACACTCACACACACACACACACACACACACATGCACGCACACACACACATATTTCTGCAGAGTGTTCAATGAGAGGTCAACGACGTAAACAAGTGACTGAATAATCATTGTGTTATGAATGCTGTATGGTCCCAGTACTTAAAAAAATTGTTAATTAGATTAGATGAGAAAATATGACTTCTGGTGAGTGTAAATCTGCATTGAAGAGAAAAAGATCTGGATCAATTAAAGGAAACTGAGGACTTGTATTTGAATGAAGATGAATTTTCTTAATTCATCTGAGTAACAGAGATGAGAAGTTCCCACAACTTTCCCCAAACTTTTTCCTCACCTCTGGTATTAAATCAAAGGATATTAATATGAATTCATATTAAATAAGTCAGACACTTGAGAATGAAGTATGATGGGCCAAAAATGCAGATTTCTACCTTTCAATGGTGGAAACTGTGAAAGTTAATTTTCATTATTCATCTTGGAATAACTCATATACAAGTGTATTTAAAAAAAAGAATTTGATAAAACATCTAATGCAAGGATATATAGTTTAAAATACATGTTGTTTGTGTGTGTTTTGTTATTAAAATTGTTGAATTGAATTGTGTTTTGTCAATGTTATTACACATTTTATTAAAGTGGATATTATTATTATTATTTTGTTCAATTTATTTAATACGTTTTTTATTTATTATTTGTTTTAACAAATTGAATAATCAAAAAATATGTTTGCCTTTTTTGCCTTTTGTAAATTCTATGAAATAATGTATATTAAACTAATCTGTTAGTTTATTGTATGAATACATGTTATAAAAAAATAGAGAAAATAGAATAAGTCATCTTGGAGATCTATTTAAATGTGACTTTGTTTTTCAAATGAAAAAGGTATCTTCATTTGGAAAAAAAACATTTCAGAACTTGCACCACCAAAAGAAAGAAAAAGGCACACATTTTGGATGAAAAATCCTTAAACATGCAGAGAATGAATGTACCTGTATGTATAAAAGATGAATATTACAGTACACTATGTGTTGAATCCAGTTTGTGGAGGTGTCGCCTTTCATCACATCTGTGTTCCGACAGAAAGAGAAGATCAACGTGAGAAACTGTGAGGACAACGAACTGGTCCAGCTGCTGCTGGCGTGATTCCATGTCTCACATCTCTGAGACGGCCACATGAACACACAGTCTTTATTATGATGTGCTGGTATCTTCACATTTGTGTGTTCCTGTAAAAACAGAAACGCAAAAAAAACTCTGAGATTAAAGCAGCTCCTGGCTCGCAACATACAGAACATAACTTATTATGAAAAAAACAGAACAATATGACTTATTACAATGTGACACATGACCTGAAACAATAAGAGAACAACAAAAGACTAACACAACCAAACATAACGACACATAAACGATACAAACATGAAACATAACGACACAAACGATAAACATGAAACACAACGACACATAAACAATACAAACATGAAACACAACAACACATAAACGATGAACATGAAACATAACGACACATAAACGATGAACATGAAACATAACGACACATAAACGATACAATCATGAAACATAACGACACATAAACGATGAACATGAAACATAACGACACATAAACGATACAAACATGAAACATAACGACACATAAACGATACAATCATGAAACATAACGACACATAAACGATGAACATGAAACATAACGACACATAAACGATACAAACATGAAACATAACGACACAAACGATACAAACATGAAACATAACGACACATAAAAGATACAAACATGAAACATAACGACACATAAACGATGAACATGAAACATAACGACACATAAACGATACAATCATGAAACATAACGACACATAAACGATACAAACATGAAACATAACGACACATAAACAATACAAACATGAAACACAACTACACATAAACGATACAAACATGAAACATAACGACACATAAACAATACAAACATGAAACATAACGACACATAAACGATACAAACATGAAACATAACGACACATAAACAATACAAACCTGAAACACAACTACACATAAACGATGAACATGAAACATAACGACACATAAACGAGACAAACATGAAACATAACGACACATAAACGATACAATCATGAAACATAACGACACATAAACGATACAATCATGAAACATAACGACACATACACGTTGAACATGACATCATACATAATGATGCATAATGAAACGTGCTTTAACAATATGTTTCACTTCAAACAGCATCAGCGTGTTTACCCACAAACCCCTGCTCCTCCAACACAGTCCCACCACTAGAGAGACTTCAACTGGATTTCTGATTGTCTTTAATGCCGCCTTCAGCTGCAACACACATACACACACAAACACACAAAAACACACACACACACAAACACACACACACACAAACACACACACTCTGCAGTGAGTTGCCTCACCCATGCTGTGTATTTACCTCAGTAATCAGAGTCCATGCAAGTGTTGTTTCTTTACGTCGTGAAGGTGCTATGTCATTTACATTTCTAATCACACACACACACACACACACACACACACACACACACACACACACACACACACACACACACACACACACACACACACACACACACACACACACACACACACACTCAGCAGGAGTCTCTGTGAAGAGATGACGGGAGGAAAACACTCGTTAACTGTAAGAATCAACATTTGTTTTGTATCATTTCGGCATTTTAGTTCCTGCTTCAGTTTCTTTTTTCCGAATCTTTTAAGTTGTGAAATGTATGACATCGCCGGCACAACACCTTTTCTTCCATTCATTGTTGGCTTTATTTATTTATATTTACTCAAGTATTGTACTTCAGTACAGTTTTAACACTTTGTTTCCATTTCCTACGACTTTATTTTTCTACTTCTCTTCATTTCAGACGTAAATATTGTCCTTGCAGCACCTTTAGTGTCGCTATGTGCTTTAGTTAAAGGGATAGTTCACCCCCCAAAAAAACACATGTTCCTCTGATGCTATTCATCAATCAATCCATTCAACTTTGTCCCCAGAAATACTAAAAGACATTTAATAAAAGAAAAACACTTTGAAGATAAAACAATAACAAGCTGAATAGAACGTAACTGAATCTTTTTAATTAAACCTAAAAAAATAACCGAGTGAAAACTTCGTCCTATCTTTGTCAGGTTCTGTGATGTCTCACTCTGGACCAAAAGTGTCAAACCGCTCGTTGCTGGCAGGGTACGAAACCTGCGATGGGCCTCGTGTATCACTGTAATCCTGTGTGTGTGTGGCTGCCTGTCATTGTCACAGTGTGAGAACGCGTCCTCCTGTTTGCGTCTAAGGTGTCATTTCAACAAGACAACAGCACGTAAATAAAGACAATGACTGCCGAGCGTGTGCTTTTGTTTTCCGCGCTAATCAGCCAGCTGATGCTGCTGCTCCCGCTTTGTTGGGCTGAAACAAAACAGAAGCGGCGTCGCTGTCACCGCCGACATCTTTCCCTCAGATCAATATTATTGTATTATTGTTTTTCGCACGCCTTTGTTTACCCAGTAAAATGTTGGGCTGAGACTGGGAGCTGCCCAACACCACGCAGCCGCCACGCTGGAGCAGCTGCACCGGAGCACAGAACCGATATTCAGCTGTAGTCCTCGAAAGTCCATTAAAGTTGTAACATATCGGACAAAAATCCTTCTCTCGCAAGTAACTACTGAAGTACACACAGAACAATAAAGGTTCTTAAAGTGGCTTTGTGGTTCTAAGAAGAACCGTTGCCTACTGGAGAACCATTTTGAAGCTTCTTTGAGAACCTTTATAGGTTCTTTGAAGAACTCTTTAAGGACATTGTTCTCTGAAAGGTTCTTTGAGGAATGGTGCCTTAAAGAACCATTTGTTGAAGTTTCTTTGAGAACCTTTATAGGTTATTTAAAGAAC